>NC_142795.1:74154468-74297464 GCF_049724085.1 Artemia sp. Qi Xiang Cuo | reverse complement strand
AATCTTTCCGTGGAGGATGTTTCTTTGGGGTAAGGGCCATTTCTATGAAGGGGTCGCCGGATTTCCAAGCATTATTTAAAATACGATCAGAAATAAAATTTAAAAAAACAAGTTTTTTCAACTGAAAGTAAGAAGCAACATTAGAACTTAAAATGAACAGAAATTATAACGTATATGAGGGGGTTCTCCCCAAATTCAATACCTCGCTCTTTACGCTATAGTTTTTTTAAGTGCTTTCAAAAGAGATATCTATTCTAATTAACGGCCTTTGTGATTAAGGGGTCATTTTTAAAGAATTGGAACAAAATTTTAACTTTAGCTTAAAGAGCAAGGTATTGACTAGGGGACAAACCCCCTAATATACGTATTAAAAATATATGAATATAGAAGTTCGTTACGTAAGTTAATTCGTAAGTTACGTATATTTATTACTAATAAAAACGTTCGTAAATAAAATTCAACAGGTTTCGAAAAAACCATTTAACTAAATAAAAGTAAAATTAATTTACAAATTTTGTTTTAATTATTCATGCACGGTGAGCCAAAATCAAAACCTGCATTAATTAAAAAACCTTCACAAATTAAATAAAAAAAATAAGTTTTTTTAACTGAAAGTAAGGAGCGACATTAAAACTTAAAAAGAACAGAAATTATTCCGTATATGGAAGGGGCTTTCCCCTCCTCAACGCCTCGCTCTTTACGCTAAAGTTTGACTCTGTCTCAAAACTTTATTTTTTAAAACAATAAAAAACTTTAGCGCAAAGAGCGAGGCGTTGAGGAGGGGAAAGCCCCTTCCATATACGGAATAATTTCTGTTCGTTTTAAGTTTTAATGTCGCTCCTTCCTTTCAGTTTAAAAAACTTGTTTTTTTTTTATTTAATTCATCAAGACAAGTAGAAATCTGGTAGAAACGAAATGGCTGTGACGTTTCAGAACCCTTGCATAATATGAGTAGTTGAAGTATCTATTAGCTATGTATTCTTAATATAAATAATTATCACAATTATTAGTTTTTTTCATCGAGCAATACTGCAAACAAAACTTCAAATACCGTATCACAAAATTCGTCAGTTATCTGGGTAAAAACTTTGAATATAATTTTGAACTTAGAAGCTTATTTTTTTCATAATGCCCTTTGCCTGTATCTGTTTTGTCACATTTAAAACAGTTGAAATGGGCGACTTTGATATTGATTGTTTTTTTTTTTTGCTCTTTTGGATTCCTAAGAAGCCTTTTTGTATTAAAAACGGGTTTTTAATTACAATTAAAAAAAAACATGCATTTTAAAGTTTTTTTTGGTTTCTTTAAAGAGTATATGTCATGTATGCTAAAGCTGAACTGTTGCTTTTTTGTCGCTTTTGGCTGCTCTTTTGGATATTATTAATTTTTTTCTTTTGGGGATTCATTCCAAATTATAAACTGATAAATACCTAATATCAGTTAAATTATAAACTGTTTCTAAAAGGAGTAAATTTATCAAATTGAAAAATACATGATGAACACTTCACATGAGAACACATGATGACACAAAAACACTTAATAGTTTATTGGCTATGAAGAAAAATGAAGTGCCAGCTATTTTCTTAGGTAAAAAATGAAAAGCTCATCCGTTTTAAGTGTAATTAAATGAAATAATATGCAGACTGAAGTAGATCCAGGAAGATGTTGAAATGTTCATCCTAGTTCGTCACTTTTAATCCAAGCAAAATGTTAGGACACTTAGTATCAGTTATTGAGTTTAAGCTTTGATTTCCAAATGCTCACAAGAAATACCAAATTTAAGAAAGTCGCAACAATAAGTCACTTGTGGTCAAAATACTTAGACTCCTCTTTGATCCCCACCCAGGCTCAAAGGTTCTGCTATGGTCATTTCCATGGAAATCTCCAAAGAATTTCTTTTTAAAATAGCTTTCAAGCGTAGTTAGGGGTATTTAGACTTTTTTGCTTTTCTTCAAAGCTTTGAAAAATGTGTTATAATATTCCAAATGTTACATTTGTGCATATTTTTGGTAATCATTTCTGGGGTGATCGAATTTTCTAAACCATTGTAGATACGTAAGAACGTAGCAGCATCTAGTACCCTGAGGTCATAAGACTGTCAAAGACTACTCCTTAAACCTCACAAATTGAAAGCTTTTATAAAGCTTTTTTGAAAGCCTGGCTTTTTAATGTAACTTGGGCACTGGACCAAGGGCACCATTGTTACTCGAGCGCAACGTTAGGTGGGGATGTCGATATCGCTTTCGTCACACCAGTTTGTTTTAGTGTGAATCTGCCTGGTACATATGAATGAATGTTTTCAAAGTAAACCCGTTTCATCAATAGGAAAAAAACCGGATTGGATGCATGTGTCCCTTTCCCTTTGGACGATAAAACCATGCAAGTGCTGTATCAAGTATAACTCACAAAATCTTGTTAATTTTGTCAACTTTTCAACTTTTTGGCATCCCTGCTTTCAATAAAAAAATCAAGGTACAATCACTTAAATATAATAACTCCCTATCCCCCCCCTTCTGGATCCCATCTTGATAGGATCCCGTCTCTGCTTTAAATACAAAAAAAATAATTAACCTATTGGCACCCCTGCTTTAAAAAAAAATCGAGGTATTATCATTTAAATAGGATAGCTCAATACCCCCCCCCCTCTGGATACCACCTTGATAGGATGCCGCCTCTGCTTTAAATAAAAAAAAATGAACTTTTTGGGATCCCTGCTTTCAATAAATAAAATTTCGAGCTCTTATCATTTAAATATAATACCTCCCTACCCCCCCCCCCTTTGGATACCACCTTGATAGGATACCGTCTCAGCTTTCATTAGAAAAATAATTTACTGAATAATTAACAAGGTAACAATATGGTTCAAACAAACACGCAAAATAACGTTAAACAGCTTAGTGTTCCTTGAAAAAAATTTGAGGATATGAGTAAAGGGGTACAAAAACATCAACAAAAATGTCGAAATTATTCAGATATACCTCAAATTATTGGAAAACTGAGTGACTGATTCGCCATGGCATTCCATAAGATCCAAAGAATCGAACTAAAAGGGAGCACACACAAAAGCCAACTAAGGCCAGTAGCCTATGAGAAATCGCAAAATACCCAAGACACTGAACAAGTCCTAATGGGGGGCCCTGGGTCTATCAAAATATTTCAATGTTTTCCCAGGGAATTTGATATCATTTTCTTCTGTCTCCACTTTAAATGAAAAAAATCATTATGTTTTTTGCATCCCTACTTTTAAAAAAAAAAAATGAGGTATTATCATTTAAAAACGATAGCCCCCTATCCCCCCCCCCATTGGGCAATAATTTACAATTTATTTATGAATCATATTTTGCGGGTAACTTCCGGTTCAATCTTTAATTCCCCAACTTTGTACATAGCTTAGTCTATAGCTAAATTTTGTCTCAACCGAAGGCTGTTTTTTTTTGGGGGGGGGGGGTGGACAAATGTTACATAAAGAATATTTTATTTTAAATAATGCGATAATTTATTATTAAACATTAATAAAATATTATATAAAAACAGCAAAAAAAATAATCTGCAAACTTACAATTCAGCTGTAGAAACAATCTGTCGGCTGTCAATTTCAAAGTCCAACAAAAGGCTGAAGCTGTATAGTAGTGAATGCGTTCTATAATTCTATTCAACTTTAAAATAAAATTCTTGACTACGAATGATGTAAGAAATAGCGATTGGGAAACTGCATTCGAAATGATTTAAACTCATTTCATAAAGACGATACCTTTTTTTGTCGACATATGAAGAACTGTGCATATTGCAATATTTGCAATAGCATATTGCATCTGTCTGGTTTTTATTCAACGTAACAAAAGAGCGGAAAATGACTGAACAAGAGAGTTGTGAAAAATTCTGGCACGCAAAATAAAGTTTGACTGGCAAAATCAAAGGTGACAAATCGCTAGAGTTGGCACCGTGATTGCGTGATTTTTGGGGATTCGGGGAACCGAATTTTTTTTGGGGGTGACGCATAGATTTTTGGGGAAATACTCGAAAATTCGGGGATAGTGCAAGCTCTGTTTGATTTCTAATCAGGAAAATCGAAATACTAAACCACACGAGAAGGAAAAGCTCCGACTTTACGGTTGACGCAATAAATAACTGCCGTAAAAATAATTTAAATTCGACCGAACGCCGCCGCCTGTGCTGACGGCGGCATGCCTGCGGCGCGCCGGCGGCGTTGCGACACTTCGGCGTTGTTCGACCGGGCCTCTCGTCGGCGGCGTTCGGTCGATCCGCCGGCGCTGTGCCGGGGTCTAGTGTTGTCAATATAAAATATGCCTTAGCATTGGAGTATGCTAAAAGTTGAAACTAATAGAGCCGTAGGCACCAAGATGACCTTGCGAGTTGACCTAGCTTTAATTCCTTGGTGTGTTCTATATAAGACACAAGTAACCTTTGAGCAGTTTGGTCAATATAAATATGCTTTAACATTGTAGTATACTAAAAAAAAACTAATAAAGATGCAGATGCAAAGAAGAGAATTTTAATAAAGAAATCCAGAACAATCCTTAGAAATCCTTAGAAATCAACTAGTAAGATAATTATAGGTTGTAACCACCAAGGACCGCAACCACCAATGACCCTAACCAGCAGGGACCTCATCCTCCAAGGGTACCCTATCCCCAACCTCCAAGGAGCCCCTTCCCTCCAACTTTTTGGACCCCTCCCCCATTTTTTTATACTTTTTTTCGAAGTTTTTTTTAACTTTTTTTGTACATGATAATTTTCTTTCCACAATTTTTGTTTACATGTCTTAGAATGACATGAAACATACTTAAAACATAGAAAATTCACATTTAATATTTACCATATTCAAAATGAGAATGATATAGATATTTTAGTCGTGACTTATACTATTAGAAAAATAATGTTTATAGTGGCACTTTTTGTTTTGGACTTAGAAATTATTCAACTTTTTTGCTTCTTTTTTTACTTAAAACACTAAGATTTCTCTTCGAAGTTTAGGTATTTTCGTCACTGATTTTTCGTCACTGATGATAAGTTATCTGTTAGAAGTAACAAGTTTTTTGTCAATGACGCCTTATTTTTCTTACAAGTAAAAATATTTTCGTTATGATAACAAGTTTTTGTCAGAAGTAGCAAGTTTAAAAATTTTTCGTCACTGATGATAAGTTATCTGTTAGAAGTAACAAGTTTTCTGTCAATGACGCCTTATTTTTCTTACAATTAAAAATGTTTTCGTTATGATAACAAGTTTTTGTCAGAAGTAGCAAGTTTTCCTTATCACTAACCAATTTTCTCCATCGAAGTAACAACTTATTCCTTAATACTAATAAACTTTTACTTAACACATTTAAATTTCCCTTAGAAGTAACTGTTTTTTTCTTAGCAGTAAAAAATTTTTCTAATAGCACCATCTTTTCCATCAAAGATAGCAAATTTCTCTTAAAAGTAACAATATTTGTCAATGATAACAACTTTTCTGTTAGAAGTGGATGGTTTTTTGTCAAAGATACCAAATTTTTCATAGAAGTAAAAATTTTTCTTGTTTATGATAACAAGTTTTCTGTAAGAAGTAGCAAGTTTTTCTTAACACTAACAAACTTTCTCATCAGAGTAACAACTTTTTCCTTAATACTAACAAACTTTTACTTAACACACTCAAGTTTCTCTTGGAGGTAATAGGTATTTTCTTAACAGTAACAAATTTCTTCTAATAACACCAAGTTTTCCGTCAAAGATAACAAATTTCTCATAGAAGTAACAATTTTTCATCACTTATAACCAGTTATCTGTTAGAAGTAATAAGTTTTCTGTCAATAATAAGTTATTTTTCTTACAAGTAACAATTTTTTCGTTATAATAACAAGTTTTCTGCCAGAAGTAGCAATTTTTTCCTTATCACTAACCAATTTTCTCCGTCGAAGTAACAACTTATTCCTTAATACTAATAAACTTTTACTTAGGACACTTAAATTTCCCTTAGAAATAACAGTTTTTTTCTTAGCATTAACAAACTTTTTCTAACAGCACCAAATTTTCTATCAAAGATAACAAATTTCTCCTAAAAGTGACAATTTTGTCAATGATAACACCTTTTCTATTAGAAGTAAAAGGTTTTCTCTCAAAGATACCAAATTTTTCATAGAAGTAACTTTTTTTTTTATGATAACAAGTTTTCTGTCAGAAGTAGCAAGCTTTTCTTAACACTAACAAATTTTCTCATCGAAGTAACAACTTTTTCCTTAGTACTAACAAAGTTTTAGTTAACACACTTATATTTCTCCTGGAAGTGATAGGTATTTTCTTAACATTAACAAATTTCTTCTAATAACACCAAGTTTTCCGTCAAAGATATCAAATTTCTCATAGAAGTAATAACTTTTTGTCCAAGATAACAAGTTATCTGTTAGAAGTAACAAGTTTTCTATCAACTATACCATATTTTTCTTACAAGTAGTAATTTTTTCTTTATGATAACAAGTTTTCTGTCAGAAGTAGCAAGCTTTCCTTATCACTAACCAATTTTCTCCATCGCAGTAACAACTTATTCCTTAATACTAATAAACTTTTACTTAACACACTTAAATTTCCCTTAGAAGTAACTTTTTTTTTCTTAGCAGTAAGAAATTTCTTCTAATAGCACCAAGTTTTCCATCAAAGATAACAAATTTCTCTTAAAAGTGACAGTTTTTGTCAATGATAACAACTTTTCTCTTAGAAGTAGAAGGTTTTGTCTCAATGATACCAAATTTTTCATAGAAGGAACAATTTTTTTCGTTTTTGATAACAAGTTTTATGTCAAAAGTAGCAAGTTTTCCTTAACACTAGCAAATTTCCTCATCGGAGTATCAACATTTTCCTTAATACTAACAAACTTTTACTTAACACACTCAAATTTTTCTTAGAAGTAATAGGTATTTTCTTAAAAATAACAATTTTTTTCTAAAAGCAATAACCTTTCCGTCAATGAAAATAAATTTCTCTTAAAAGTAACAATTTTTCGTCAATGATAACTAGTTATCAGTTGGAAGTTTTCTCTCAAAGATACCAAATTTTTCTTGGAAGTAACAATTTTTTCGTTATGATAGCAAGTTTTCTACTAGAAGTAGCATGATTTCCTTATCACTAACAAATTTTCTCTTCAAAGTATAAACATTTTCCATTAATACTAACAAACTTTTACTTAACACACTCAAATTTCTCTTAGGAGTAACAGGTATTTTCTTAATAGTAACAAATTTCTTCATATAGCACCTAGTTTTTCGTCATAGAAGTAACCATTTTTAATTTATGAAAACAAGTTTTCTGTCAGAAGTAGTAAGTTTTCATTACCACTAATAAATTCTATCAGATTGAATAAATTATTTATCAATGTCTTTCGACAGATATGTTTGATGACAACGACCAAATCTAAGTAACATAGTGAATAAATACTTTATCAGCTTCTTTTGTCACATACATCAGATAAAATTCACAAAATCTAAGTATCAGAGTGAATAGATTCTTTATCATCGTCGTTTGTCAGATATGCCTGATAAAATTGAAAAAATCTAAGTATCAGAGTGAATAAATTCTTTATCAATGCCATTTGACAGATACTTTTGATAACACTGACAAAACTTAAGCACCAGAGTGAAAAAATTCTATATTAACATTCTTTATCGATATCATTTGTCGAATACGTCGGATAATATTGACAAAATATATGTAGTAGAATGATTAAATTCTTTATCAACATCATTTGTCGGATAGGTCGGGATAAAGTTGATATCTAAGTATCAGAGCAAATAGATTCTTTATTGAAATCCATTGCCGGAAATGACAGTTAACGTTATCAAAACCTAAGTGTCAGAGTGAATAAATTCTGTATCAACATCTATTGTCAGATACATGGGATAAAATTGACCAAATTGAAGTATCAGAGTGAATAAATTTTTTCTGTCAGCATCATCAGATAAAATTGACAAAATCCAAATATGAGATTGAATAAATTCTTTATCACCATCTTTTGTCGGATACGTCGGATAACATTGTGAAAATCTAAGTATCAGAGTGAATAAATTCTTTATCAACTTCTTTTGTCGGTTGCATAAGATAGCATTCATAAAATCTAAGTATCTGATTGAATACGTCCTTTATCGTCGACTTTTATTCAACATAATTGATAAATTTGAGAAAAATCCAAGTATTAGGGTTAATAATTTCCTTATAAATGTCTTTTGACAGATATGTTGGATAACACCACCAAAATCGAAGTATCATAGTGAAAAATTTCGTTATCAACTTCCTTTGTCGAATAAATCAGATAACATTCACAAAACCTAAGTATCAGAGTGAATAAATTCTTTATCAATGTCTTTTGACAGATACGTTTGATAAAAGTGACAAAATTTAAGTATCAAAGTGAACAAATTCTTTATTAATATTCTTTATCGATATCATTTGTCAGATACGACGGATAACGTCAACAAAATTTATGTATTAGAATGAATAAATTTTTTATCATCATCCTTTGTCGGATACTTAGGACAAAATTGAGAAATTTTAAGTATCATAGTGAATAAATTCTTTATCAGCATCATTTGTTGGATACGTCAGTTAGCATTATCAAAATATAAGCATCAGAGTGATTAAATTTTATATCAACATCTATTTTCAGATACATAAGAAAACATCGACAAAATCTAAGCATTAGAGTGAATAAATGTTTTCTATCAACGTCTGTGTAATTTAAATCGGATAAAATTAACATAAATCGAAATATCAGATTCAATAAATTCTCTAGCAATATCTTTTGTCGGATACGTCGGATGAAATTGTCAAAATCTAAGTATGAGAGTGAATAAATTCTTTTATCAACTTCCTTTTTTGGTTACATCAGATAACATTGACGAAATCTAATTAGAAATTCTTTATCAGCATCATTTGCTGGATACATCGGTTAACATTATAAAAATCTAAGTTTTAGAGCGATTAAATTCTATATCAAAATCTATTCTTGGATACATAAGATAACATCGACAAAATCTAAGTATTAGAGTGAATAAATGTTTTCTAACAACATCTGAGTCAGTCACATCGGATAAATTGACAAAATCGAACTATAAGATTGAATAAGTTCTTTAGCAACAGCTTTTGTCGGATACGTCGGATAACATTGTCAAAATCTAAGTATCAGAGTGAATAAATTCCTTATCAACGTCCTTTGTCAGATACGCTTGTTAAAACTGAGAAAATCTTAGCATCAGAGTGAACAAATTCTATATCAATGTCCTTTGACTGGTACATTTGATAACATTGTCAAAATCTAAGTATCAGAGCGATTGCATTCTTTATTAACATTCTTTATCAACATCATTCTCGGATACGTCGCATAAAATTTACAAATTCTAAGCATCAGAGTGAATAAATTCTTTATCAGCATCTTTTGTCTGATATGTCAGATAACATTGTCAAAATCTAAGTATCAGAGTGAATAAAATCTTTATCAACTTCTTTTGTTAGGTACATCGGATTATCACAAAATCTAAGCATCAGAGCGAAAAAATTCATTATCATCGTCATTTGTAAGATGTGCTTGATAAAATTTAGAAAATCTATGTATCAGAGCGAATAAATTCTTTATCAATGTCTTTTGACAGATACGTTTAATAAAATTGAAAAAATCTAAGCATCAGAGTGAATAAATTCCTTATTAACATTCCTTTTATCTACATAATTTGTCGGATACGTCGGATAACTTTGACAAAATCTATGTATTAGAATGAATAAATTCTTTATCATTATCTTTGGTCAGATACGTCAGATAAAATTGACAAAATCTAAGTATCAGAGTGAACAATTTATCTATCAACATCCTATGCTGGATACGTCAGATAACATTATCAAAATCTGACTATTAGAGTGATTAAATTCTATATCAACATCCTTTGTCGGACACACAGGATAACATTGACAAAATCTAAGTGTCACAGTGAATAAATTCATTATCGACATCCTTTTCTGGATACGTCAGATAACATTATCAACATATAAGGATCAGAGTGATTAAATTCTATATCAACATCCTTTTCTCGGATGAATAGGATAAAATTAACAAAATCTAAGTGTCAGAATGAATAAATTTTTTATCAACATCTTATGTCTGATACATCGGATAAAATTGACAAACTCTAAGTATCAGAGTGAATAAATTTGTTATCAACTTCTTTATCGAAAACATCAGATAACATTCATAAAATCTAAGTTTTATTAAATTTGACTTTATACATCATGGCGTTGAATTTAGGTCAGACTGGTTATAGATGGCAGTACACCTCCTCAGTTACATTGTCATAGCGAAAGAGACATACAAAAAGTTAGGTTAATTTAGCTTCACTTAGAGTGGCGCACCACTCTAAGTGAACCTAAATTAACCTAATTTTTGCATGTCTCACGATGACAAAGAATTTATTCACTCTGACACTTAAATTTCGTGAATGTTTTCCGTTGTATCTGACAAAAGAAGCTGTTAAAGTATTTATTCACTATGTTACTTAGATTTAGTCGTTGTCATCAAACATTTGTATGTCGAAAGACATGGATAAATAATTTGTTCAATCTGATAGAATTTGTTAGTGTTAAGGAAAACTTGCTACTTCTGACATAACACTTGTTATCATAAACGAAAAAGATTATTACTTCTATTACAAATTTGGTATTGTTGACAGAAAACTTGTTACTTCTAAAAGATAACTTGTTACCAGTGACAAAAATTGTTACCTCTACGAGGAATTTGTTATCTTTGACGGAAAACTTGGTCTTATTAGAAGAAATTTGTTACTTTTAAGAAAATACCTATTACTTACAGGAGAAATTTGAGTGTGTTAAGTAAAATTTTGATAGTATTAAGGAAAAATTTGTTACTCCGATGAGAAAATTTGTTAGTGTTAAGGAAAACTTGCTACTTCTGACAGAAAACTTGTTATCATAAAAGAAAAAAATTGTTACTTCTATGAAAAATTTGGTATCTATGAGAGAAAACCTTCCAATTCTAACAGAAAAGGTGTTATCATTGACAAAATTGTCACTTTTAAGAGAAATTTGTTATCTTTGATGGAAAACTTGGTGCTATTAGAGGAAATTTGTTACTGCTAAGAAAAAAACTGTTACTTCTAAGGGAAAATTAAGTGTCCTAATTAAAATTTTATTAGTATTAAGGAATAGTTTGTTACTTCTTGGTTAGTGATAAGGAGAACTTGCTACTTCTGACAGGAAACTTGTTATTATAACGAAAAAATTGTTACTTGTAAGAAAAATAAGGCATTATTGACAAAAAACTTGTTACTTCTAACAGATAACTTGTTATCAGTGACAAAAAACTGTTACTTCTAAGAGAGATTTGTTATCTTTGACGGTATCTATGAGAGAAAACCTTCCAATTCTAACAGAAAAGGTGTTATCATTGACAAAATTGTCACTTTTAAGAGAAATTTGTTATCTTTGATGGAAAACTTGGTGCTATTAGAAGAAATTTGTTACTGCTAAGAAAAAAACTGTTACTTCTAAGGGAAAATTAAGTGTCCTAATTAAAATTTTATTAGTATTAAGGAATAGTTTGTTACTTCTTGGTTAGTGATAAGGAGAACTTGCTACTTCTGACAGGAAACTTGTTATTATAACGAAAAAATTGTTACTTGTAAGAAAAATAAGGCATTATTGACAGAAAACTTGTTACTTCTAACAGATAACTTGTTATCAGTGATAAAAAATTGTTACTTCTAAGAGAGATTTGCTATCTTTGACGGAAAACTTGGTGTTATTAGAAGAAATTTGTTACTGTTAAGAAAATACCTGTTACTCCCAAGAGAACTTTGAGTGTGTTAAGTAAAAGTTTTTAGTATTAAGGAAAAGTTGTTACTCCGAGGAGAAAATTTGTTAGCGTTAAGAAAAACTTGCTACTTCTGACAGAAAACTTGTTATCATTAATGAAAAAAAGTTGTTACTTCTATGACATAAGCTGTTACTTTGATGGAGAAAATTGTTTAGTGATAAGCAAAACTTGCTACTTCTGACAGAAAACTTGTTATCATAACGAAAAAAATTTTACTTGTAAGAAAAATATGATATCATTGACAGAAAACTTATTACTTCTAACAGATAACTTACCATCAGTGACGAAAAAGTTTTACTTCTATGAGAAATTTTTTTATCTTTGACGGAAAACTTGGTGCTATTAGAACAAATTTGTTACTGTTAAGAAAATACCTATTACTTCCAAGAAACATTTGAGTATGTTAAGTAAAAAAAAAGAAAAAAAGTTTAATATTTTTTCCAAAAAAAATCAGTCCAAAAAAGTGCTACTATAAACATTATTTTTCTAATTGTAAAAGTCGCGATTAAAATATCTATATCTTTCTCATTTTAAATTCTGTAAATATTAAATGTGAATTTTCTATGTCATAAGTATGTTTCATGTCATTCTAAGATATGTAAAAATAAAGTTTAAAAAAAATCACCATGTTAATAAAAAAAAAAAAACTTAAAAAAAAGTATAAAAAAATGGGGGGAGGGGCCCAAAAAGTTGGAGGGAGAGGGCCCCTTGGAGGTTGGGGATAAGGGACCCTTGGAGGTTGAGGTCCTTGGTGGTTAGGGTCATTGGTGGTGGCGATTCTTGATGGTTCAAACCCATAATCATCTCACTAGTTGATTTCTTAAGATTTCTAAAGATTGTTCTGAATTTCTTTATTAAAATTCTCTTCTTGGCAGCTACATCTTTATTAGTATCAACTATTTAGTATACCACAGCATTAAAGCATATTTTATATTGACATCACTGCTCAAATGGTACTTGTGTATTATACAGAACACATCCGAGAAGTAAAGCTAGGTCAACATGCAATGTCATCTTGTTGCCTAAGGCTCTATTAGTTTCAATTTTTAGCATACTCCAATGCTAAGGCATATTTTAAATTGACAACACTACTCGATTGATACTTGTGTATTATACAGAACCCAGTCGAGGAGTAAAGCTAGGTCAAGCCATAAGGTCATCTTGACACCTATGACTCTATTAGTTTCAACTTTTTAGCATACCCCAATGCTAAAGCATATTTTGTATTGTCAACACTGCTCAAATGGTATTTATGTATTATACAGAACACAGCCAAGAAGTCAAGCTAAGTCATGCCCCTTGATCACCTTATCAACTGTAATCGTTTCTGTAGATTGATACCAATGATGTTATTCCAAATTTATATTAAATTGCTTAGGAGTTAGTACCCCTCAGACTCACCTGAACTGGTAAGTAAAGCTAAGTCAAGTCCCAAGATCTTCTTGTCAGCAGTAATTGTTTCCATAGATTGATACCATTAATGTTATTCCAAATGTATGTTAAGTTACGTAAGAGTTTAACCCTTTTAGCACTTTCATACAATCCAATCAAAATAATTCTCGAGCTCTGTTTCACCCCTATTCACCAATTAAGATCATTCAGAGCAGAGTTATGCCAATGGAATACCGTTTTTGCAAATTGAGTTAGTTTAAGCAAATGATGCAACTTTTTATCATTATTGGATCCTGCTAATAATGCAAATAATCCTGGACGAGATGCAAGATACCTACAGACTAGAGGTTATTTGAGTGTTTGACAAGTTTTGACTCAGAAACTTATTCGGCTTGGCTGTATCTTTAATAAAAAACATTATTCATAGGGAAAAACACAATTATCTCACCCTTCGGCTGAAACTAGTATTTTTATAGAAAAGACAATTAAACCTTTGAACCCATTATACCAAGGTCTTTAGTTTTGGGTATTGAACCGACAAAAACCTGTCTGGTTGCTTGGTCGCATTATAGGTCCAATAATATAACATGTTTGGTCGCTTTATGGAATCCCTGGTTGCTTTATGCAATCTCGTCCCTATTCTAGTCCTGGACTGGGTATATTGATACTACTAGTGACCCGGCTCAATAGTAACAGAAATTCTAAAGAACGGAGTTTTGATACCAATAGATATATCAAAAGAATCAGATTTTAATGCTTATTTCAAATATATATGTTATGTGTATGACAAGGTTCGCTTCATCGTCAATACCTTGTTCTTTATGCTAAAGTTCAAAACTTGTTCCAATTCCTTAAGAATGACCCCTTAATTACATAGGCCTTATAATTTGAATAAATAGCTCTTTTGGAAGTACTGAAAAAAAGTTTAGCGTAAAGAGGTACTAAGTTTACAAAGTTTAGCGAGGTACTGACGATAGGGGTAACCCCCAAACACATGTAATAATTTCTGTTCGTAAGGATCCTCCGACGTAACTCCCTCCTCTGACAACCCCCCCCCCTCCCACCAGAAAACTACCCCCTGAAAATGTCTGTGTACTTCCCAATAACCAATACTATACGTATACAATGGGCAAAGTTCAGAACTTGCAGCCCTTTCCCTGGGGACTGTGCAGGATTGAGTCATCCTCAAAGACATGTTCATTACATTTTCGAATATGCTGAACAAAATGGCTATCTCAAAATTTTGATAATATGACTTTGGGAAAAAATGAGCGTGGGAGGGGGCCTAGTTGCCTTCCAATTTCTTAGGTGGAAAAAAACACGCATCTGTGATCTTTGTTCTGGCAAACAAATACAAAATTCCCCATTTTTGCAGATAAGAGCCTGAAACCTCTTCAGTAGGGTTTTCTGATACGCCGAATATGATTGTTTGATTTTTCATTAAGATTCTATTACTCATAGAGGGTATTTCTTCCTTTTTCGAAAAAAAGGCAAATTCTTTTCACGCTCGTAACTGATGAGTAATACTAAACTTGATGAAACTTATATATTTGAAATCAGCATAAAAATCTGACCCTTTTGATGCATGTGCTTTTATCAAAATTCTATTTTTTGGAGTTCTTGTTACTATGTAGCGGAGTCGCTCCATATTTACAGCTCGTTAGCACGAACTGTTCGATATGGGCACAAAGAAATTTTAGAAGAATAGCGAGGTATCGAGAAACTTTGTTAAAAAAACAAAAAAAAAAACAAAACAATCCAAGTGTAACGTAATTGTAATGTTTCATTTAAGTGTTTTTTCCAAGTGTTAAGTGTTTTTTTCTCTCAATGACCTTTTCTCGAAGCATTAAGTACTATTATTAGGCTAATCTAGTGTGTCATTTAAGTGTTTTATGATGATTGCTGATCAAAGTTTATGTTATTTGTGCCATTTCATTTATGTTATTTTACTGTGTTCATGGCCGTATATGTGACTTTAAAATACACTTATCTATCTATCATATAATTTTCAGAATAAATGTGCCAAACACATTTTGCATGTACACCCGGTATACTTTACCCCCTCCCCCTAATGTTCAAATCTATAGCTAAAATTTAGTTTTAAAGTAACGAAGAAACTAACGAAAAAATCAGTGTGTTTTCGAATTTTGTACATCGTAAACTTGAGTGAGTGGTGCATAATACACAGTACCAAAATTCCTTCCCCCTACGGAAATTTAAAAATTTAAACAATAAATTCTCAAATTTATAAAGCCTTATTTTTCACGGGGGGGGGGGAATTTTGGGGCGAGGGGGGTATTTCCCGCAGGGGGATATTTTCTAAAGGGGGGGGGTTCCAGGGGGGATATTTTCCGTGGCGGAGATTTTCTATGGGCGGGGGGCATTTCTGGGGGTTTTTTTCCGTGGGGGAGGGGTATTTTTTCGGTGGAGGGTTATTTTCTGGGGTGTATTTTCCGATGGTATTTTCCGCAGGGTATTTTCTTGGGGGTAGTCGTGGGAGGGGGGGGGGGGTTAAACGCCGGCCACCAAATATTATATCCCAATCGTAGGCAGGTTTAATTATTTCAAGCAAAATAAATATGTTTTTTTTTGTTTTGGTACTGACCTTCTATATCCTTTCTAAAGTTTAAAAATTCTTTTCAGGATATGCTTCTGTCCGTGATTCAAACTCTGGAACCTGGCTAATCACAAACCTTTGTAATGTTTTTAGCTCGAGAGCCTTTGAAAAAGATGTATTAACTCTGTTCCAGCTAACAGACGAAGCCCTTAAACACAAAACAGGTCCTGGAAGTGAAGTACAAACCTTAGACCTCCAAAGTAGGGGCATGAACAAACAGCTCTTTCTTTACCCGGGCTTATAAGTGTATCAAAAGGCTGTAATGTCCTGGGTCCAGATAGTCACATTTTAATTCTATTTTTATTAGACAAGCTGACTCATTCATAAAGCATTCCTCGAAATTACGAAACTGTTTACATAAATTGTGTCCTTAATTTAATTTTTTTTTTTAAAGTCAACATTGATAGATACAGTGACGTCTATCTGAAAATAAATACCGAGATAGATTGTCACAAAATCATTGACTTATAAACCTTTTTTTTTATTCCAAGATTGTCATTTCAAGGCTCCACATATTTTTCTGTTAATAGACAAAGGTTTTTTTTTCTGTCATGGAATAGGAAAAAATGTAAATAGTAGCACAGTCATACCTGTCCAAAAATTTATCAAAATTTATAATGGTCTTTGTTCTTCGTCAGTGTTAGCATACCAGTACTACAGAAGCAAAAACTGAAACGATAGGAAATTAATGTGAAAATCCTATTCTTCAGGCCACAAAATAGTCACACAACCGTCAAACTTTTTGATAGAGAAAAAGCTAAAGTTGATGTCTCAGGAACGATGAATCCTATGCATAATTTCGTGAACTAGGCCACTTCCAACATTTAACTTGGAAGCTTATGAATGACCAGTAGGAGTTAAAATTTTAGGCATACTTTTACTTATTTTAAAAAGAAAGAAATTTCAAAGAGCAGATTCAAATTTACATACACAAATCTAAAGCAATTCTTGGAAGTAAATTAGCGTCGAAATAGGCTTTCAAACCGTGGCATTGAACATATTTCTTACTTCTGTTGTACAAATAACATGCTAAAATCAGCACCGAAAAAACACAGAGCACTCTTAATATGTTTATGAATAGTACTTCACGAATTTCCTCTTGATATTTTTCTTTACCAGCAGCATTAAAACTGAGATGCCTTTGTCTGCTATTCATGCTTTAGGTTAGCTATGCTAAACAAAAATAATACAGGATACATTATAAGTACCACAGTTTATAGAATTAGCAGTATGATCATTCTCTATCTCTCCCATTATAGAAACCCGGACAGGGGTGCGAGTGCTCCGGAGAACGTTTTTGCAGGTAGAAACATAGGCGTTATCAGATCTTTTCGCGGGTAGACAAGTCAGATTTCTCTTGGACACGAAACAAGTGGAAACCCGCTATTACGAATAATGCACTTGGTAACCATTTCTCAGTGATTGACGATAACAGACTAATCCGCTAAGGCAGAAACAAGTGGGAGTGAGCTTTTTTTCGCACCGAGACCGAAGACCAGAAATTATCTGCGATAAGCTTACTGTCTATAAACTGTGATAAGTATTAAGATCTTTTGTGGTGACGTTTCAAGTGTTACTAGAATGAGGCTCAAAACAGCTGAACTGATTAAAAACCGGCATGGTATAAACAAGATGAAGAATATAAGAGAGATGAAACGTAAATTTTTTTTCATGTTGTGATAATAATTTTCATAAGTAGTAAAATAGTGTTTTACATTAAGACATATTCACCAACATGTCTTGCAATATCTTAGGTAAAACTAAAGATTAAATTTATTATGGAATACCTCAAATGGTGTTTTTTTGTTTGGATTATAGTTTGACTGTTGTTCTTTCGGCTGTTAAATATTCTCCAAATCAAATTATTTATTTAGTGTTTAAACGTTTAAGAATCTGATTCGTCCACTTAAGCCTTATTTTCTGGGACTTTGGACTATGAAAATTTTGATCGTAGGAACAACAGGTTTTTTTTGTTGTTGACATGGAACAGTGTTTTGAATTTGAGGATGAGAGAAATCTACGGAACAAAATTTCGGTCATATTATTCACTATTTCGAGGAGCAGTAAGGCTCATGATGTATAGGTACAATACATTTACAACATTAAATAAAACGGCCACCACCCTCCATTCGGCTAAAGTACATGCTGATTAGTAACAACATTTAATAACAACTATGTTGGCTAATTGTTCAAATCTTTCGTAAAAACGCTGAGATTTCAAGAAACGCCTGGATAGGAAATATTTACTTGATATTTCATTAAAATATGATCAAAAACAACTTATTAAGAATTTAAAGCACTAAAGTAAAGTTTAAGCAAAATTTTCAAATTAGAATTCATTCTTTCCAACATAGTCATGGTGAACATTAGGTTTAATTTTATTCTGGATGTTATTTCTTTAGAAATTAATTTCTATGAACAAAAAAATGATACAAAAATGTGTTTCAATCTTTGCTTTATCAAATATTAGTTTCAGAAGACCATTTGATGTCATTTTATCAAAATTTACCTTTTTATTTTTTTTTAGTTAGCTTTCAATAAGCTAGAATATTTTTCTTATATTTTGCCAAAGTCATTTTCACTGGCTAGATTAAAATATTTGATTACAGCCATCAGAACTGCAACAAAGAAAAAATTGATACATAAAACGGGAATGTCTTGTGCATGAAATATCTTAAGCCGAACTGGCTAGCCATAACAAAAAACCAACAGAGAGAAAAATCTAAAAAAAACGACAACAAACAAAACTGCGGCAAGTGGAAAGAAAAGACAAAAAATGTAAAACAACGCAAATATTTTGCCTGTGCAAAACAAGGCGTCTACAGCAGAAGAGATACAAAAAACAAGATATAAAAACTAAAACTAAAAACAAATAAAACCACCACCAAAAAAAAAATATAAAATTGGCGCAAACTAATCCACGTAGGGAAAAGCAGCTATTAGAGTTTCTTCAGTGAGGACATCAAAGCAACTGAGAAAAAAATGAAATTACTTTAATTATTCTGTTGTGAAATAATCCTCTTGTTGGCTATTAGTGAAGCAAATCGTTTTTGTCTAGTAGGTAAAATAGTCCCTTGGTGATTATTTAATATCTTAATTTCCTTATTGACTGTTGATTAGTTCAAAGAACTTAACTGTTGATTAGAACTTAATTTGTATTTGAACTTTCAATAAGTTTTAATATTTTTCTTATATTTTGCCGAAGTCATTTTCACTGGCTAGATTAAAATATTTGATTACAGCCATCAGAACAGCAACAAAGAAAAAATTGATATTTAAAACGGGAATGTCTTGTGCATGAAAGATCTTAAGCCAAACTGGCCAGCCATAACAAAAAACCAACAGAGAGAAAAATCTCAATGAAAAAAAAAAAAAACAACAACAAACAAAACTGCGGCCAGTGGAAAGAAAAGACGAAAAATGTAAAACAACACGGATATTTTGCCTGTGTAAAACAAGGCGTCTTCAGCACAAGAGAAGCAAAAGAAGAACAAGATAAAAATAAAAACTAAAACTAAAAACAAATAAAACCACCACCAAAAAAAATATACAATTGATGCAAACTAATCCACGTAGGGAAAAGTAGATAATAGAGTTTCTTCAGTGAGGACACCAAAGCAACTGAGAAAAAAAAAGATGAAATTACGTTAATTATTCTGACGTGAAATAATTCTCTTGTTGGCTATTAGTGAAGCAAATCGTTTTGGTGTAGTAGGTAAAATAGTACCTTGGTGATTATTTAAGATCTTAATTTCCTTATTGACTGTTGATTCACTTTTCAAAAGGGTATCATAAATGGAGTATACATTTTAATATGCTGTTTCCCGATTTATTGAAAGATTAGCAAACCTATGTTTTTTAATTTCTATGAATTCTCTCGCCCATTGGGTGTAATCGACATCATTTCAAATAGCTAAGGCCTCGTAAAATTTTACAAAAGGATCAGGTTGAAACCAAATAAGCTCTGCTAAAGCTGAAACAAAGGTTTCCAGAGACTTGGTTAATTGTAGGGATTTTTCTATTGAATTTCGATGCTCAATAAATCTTTTCACAAATTGTTGGCGATTCCTACCAATATAGAACTTACCACAAGAACACAGAATCTTATACACCCCGATTACTATATTTCCCCGGGTTGAATACTTTCCAGAACTTAAGAAACTACCCATTGGTCTCAACGATTGGAAACATGTATAGATGTTAAATTTACGCAAAATCCGCTAAAGCTTCTCACCCAAACAAGGTACATATGGCAATGAAATGAAACTTTTAGATACGTTTAAATCTGAAGACTGAGAAACCCCAATAACCCTACTGTCATGTTTAACGCGTCTATTTTCAATTATTTTGTCTTTAAACTTTATTGATTGATTTTCTCAAAACTAAACTTCCCTCAAATACAAGAATTCAAAATCCAGAAATTCCTGGGAACAAATTATGAAGGTTCTATCCACTTGTGAAATTATAACCCCTCGGTTCCTCGACATGGGGTGGCATGAATAGAAATTCAAATACCTATGATTGTACGTAGGTTTTCTATAAATCGAGAAAAGTAAGTGGAGATCACTTTTAAATAATAAAATAACCAGAAAAGGCAATTTGTTTTTTTCCTCAAGCTCAACTGTAAATTCAATATTTTTATCAAAACTATTTAAATGCTTACAAATTAGATCTAAAGAGTCCAACCAATCTTTCCAAACGCAGACTACATGATCCATGAACTACCCCAGAAGCAAGGGGAGATTCCAAAACTGTGTATAGCGGAGGTTTAAATAGAACCTATGAAAATATTTTCCAATAAAGGAGCGGGAGAAGCCCCCATAGGTAACCCAAAAACCTGCTTGTAAAACTCCCATCCAAAACCAAAAAAAATATAAAATTCATTTACCAGGATAACAAGTTTAATAATGACATCAATATAAAAACTGGCTAAGGTTATATCTTCTATTAAATCAAAGGGTTTTTCTAATTTACTCTTTAAAATGTCCTCACACTTTTTTAAATCACAATTTGAATACATAGACACAACGTCAAAACTACAAAGAATTGAACTCTCCTCCAATGGGAAATTTGTGTCTTGTGTAAAATGCCACAAAATCTGAATTTTCGGAAAAATATTGCTATGCGAACCCAGAGACCTTTTTGTTTTTGAAAACTTAGATTCAGTCAGTAATTTCTTTTTGATTTTTGATAATGTCGAAGAAAAGTATGGCCTCTAATTTTCTGTTTAAAAATCAGCACTAGCTCCCATGTAAAGCCAAATCTAGAGTTGGGAGGATCTCCCCCCCCCCGTTTACTAGATTTTTTTCTTCTGTGGTTTTAATGAACTATTAAAAACCTCTATGCCAAATAATTGTTTTTATTCAAGTTTCGTAATTACTCCAGGGAAATGTGTGGAAATAATTTGCCTGTGCTCCAGTGCTAAAACTGCTTCTTTTTTTAAATTTAGTTATGTTTATTTCAATTAGCCTAACTACGGATAAACTATCGCTATTCATGGCTATAGAAGTTATATATTTTGACTTTATTATTGAAATTTTTTACCCAATAGTGGTGCTTATTTTGTTTCTTAAGCTGTAGGTTAATTTTTTTAAATAAAAGCTAGTTTTACTTTTGTTAATGCAGTTTGTGAAATTGAACAGACATTCCAAGGTTAAATATCTGTACAATTCATTGGGGCTGTCACGAAGAGATGATATTTTAATGGTGAAGATAGCAAATGGTGCTCGTAACCTCTGAAGTAAGGTGTCTTGATTCTGCTATGGAAGTTTGTTTATCTTACCCTAGTTTTCATAGAATTTTGTTTTTCATCAGAATCTTGGGTGTGAGTAGAGATGCCTCTTGAGCTCGTGACAGGAGTCCATATATGGGCATAGAGTCATTAGTGAGAATGATTGCGTAATCGGTCAATGACCTCTTTCTCCAGGTGTGTTTTTGGCACGCCCTCAGCGAATGTCAATGTTGTTATTGTTTCCGAGGCAAAATGCCAATGTCAATGTTGTTGTTGTTTTGAACAGAGTCATTAGGGAGAACACGTGGTTAATGGGGTCAATGTTGTTGTCGTTCGAAGCAAAGTTAATGACACTTCCTTCCTGTTCGAGCCAGATGTTATGATCCGGAAATAGTATTTGTTATTGTTATTCGAGCCAGATGTTATGAGGTTCCGGGAAACAGTTAATGACACTTCTTTCCTGTTCGAGGCAGATGTTATGATCCGGAAATAGCATTTGTTATTGTTATCCGAGCCAGATGTTACGACTTTCCCGGAAACAGTTAGATCCCCCTTCTCAGCCAATCAGCGACTCGGTTACATCCCCCTTCTCAGCCAATCAGCGACTCGGTTACATCCCTCTTCTCAGCCAATCAGAGGGCTTTGTTTACATCTCCTTCTAAGTCAATCAGGGGGGGGGGCAGAAAGATTAGAAAAAGAGGATTGCAGGTTGGGTTAGTTTAGATTTTTAATTTATTATTTTATTACCTATTTAGTTTAGATTTTTAGTTTATTTTAAGTTTTTTTATTACATTTATTTTAGTTTACTTTCAGTTTGGTTTAGTTTAGATTTTTAGTTTAGTTTTAGTTTAATGTTTAATTTTATTTTAGAGTTTTAGTTTAGATTTTTAGTTTATTTTAAGTTTAGATTTTAGTTAGTTTTAGTGTAGAATTTTTAGTTAGTTTAGTAGTTTAGATTTTAGTTAGTTTATTAGTTTAGATTTAGTTAGTTTAGTAGTTTAGTTTTTTAGTTTAGTATTAGTTAGTTTAGTTTCAGTTTAGAATTTTAGTTTATCTAGAGGTTTAGTTAGAGTTATAGTTTAGATTTTTAGTTCGTTTAGTTTAGTTCTAGTTTAGTTTTAGTTTAGTGTTCAGTTTTAGTTTAGAATTTTAGTTAGTTTAAAGGTTTAGAGTTTAGTTTTAGTTTAGTAGTTAAGTTTTGTTTTAGAGTTTTAGTTTAGATTTTAGTTTATTTTAAGTTTATTTATTTTAGTTCTAGTTTAGTTTTAGTTTAGTGTTATAATTTATATTTTTAGTTAGAGTTTTAATTTAGCAGTTTAGTTTAGATTTTAGTTAAGTATTAGTTAGTTTAGTTTTAGTTTAGAGTTTTAGTTTAGCTAGAGTTTTAGTTTAGTTTAGATTTTTAGTTCGTTTAGTTTAGTTTTAGTTTAGTTTTAGTTTAGTTTAGATTTTCAGTTTAGCAGTTTAGTTTAGTTTTAGTTTAGATTTTAGTTAGTTTATTAGTTTAGTTTTAGTTAGTTTAGTAGTTTAGATTTTAGTTAGTTTATTAGTTTAGATTTAGTTAGTTTAGTAGTTTAGTTTTTTAGTTTAGTATTAGTTAGTTTAGTTTCAGTTTAGAATTTTAGTTTAGCTAGAGGTTTAGTTAGAGTTATAGTTTAGATTTTTAGTTCGTTTAGTTTAGTTCTAGTTTAGTTTTAGTTTAGTGTTCAGTTTTAGTTTAGAATTTTAGTTAGTTTAAAAGTTTAGAGTTTAGTTTTAGTTTAGTAGTTCAGTTTTGTTTTAGAGTTTTAGTTTAGATTTTAGTTTATTTTAAGTTTATTTATTTTAGTTCTAGTTTAGTTTTAGTTTAGTGTTATAATTTATATTTTTAGTTGGAGTTTTAATTTATCATTTTAGTTTAGATTTTAGTTAAGTATTAGTTAGTTTAGTTTTAGTTTAGAGTTTTAGTTTAGCTAGATTTTAGTTTAGATTTTTAGTTCGTTTAGTTTAGTTTTAGTTTAGTTTAGATTTTCAGTTTAGCAGTTTAGTTTAGTTTTAGTTTAGATTTTAGTTAGTTTATTAGTTTAGTTTTAGTTAGTTTAGTAGTTTAGTTTTTTAGTTTAGTATTAGTTTAGTTTTAGTTTAGTTTAGATTTTTAGTTAGTTTAGTAGTTTAGAGTTTAGTTTTAGTTTAGTTTAAATTTTTAGTTAGTTTAGTAGTTTAGTTTTAGTTTAGTTTAGATTTTTAGTTTAGTTCTAGTTTAGTTTTAGTTCAATGTTTAGTTTTCAATTAGATTTTTAGTTTGATTTTCAGTTTAGTTTATTTTAGTTTTAGATTAGTGTTCAGTTTTAGTTTAAAGTTCAGTTTTATTTTAGAGTTTTAGCTAGATTTTCAGTTAGTTTAGTAGTTTAGATTTTAGTTAGTTTTAGTTTAGCTAGAGTTTTAGTTAGAGTTATAGTTTAGATTTTTAGTTAGTTTTGGTTTAGTTTAGTCTAGATCTTTAATTTATTATTTTATTACCTATTTAGTTTAGATTTTTAGTTTAGTTTTAGTTTAATTTTATTACCTTTATTTTAGTTTAGCTACAGTTTGCTAAAGCGTTTTAGTTTAGAGTTTTAGTTTAGCTAGAGTTTAGTTTAGATTTTTAGTTCGTTTAGTTTAGTTTTAGTTTAGTTAGAGTTTTAATTTAGCATTTTAGTTTAGATTTTAGTTAAGTATTAGTTAGTTTAGTTTTAGTTTAGAGTTTTAGTTTAGCTAGAGTTTAGTTTAGATTTTTAGTTCGTTTAGTTTAGTTTTAGTTTAGTTTAGATTTTCAGTTTAGCAGTTTATTTTAGTTTTAGTTTAGATTTTAGTTAGTTTATTAGTTTAGTTTTAGTTAGTTTAGTAGTTTAGATTTTTAGTTTAGTTTTAGTTTAATTTTATTACCTTTATTTTAGTTTAGATTTTTAGTTAGTTTAGTAGTTTAGAGTTTTAGTTTAGCTAGAGTTTAGTTTAGATTTTTAGTTCTAGTTTAGTTTTAGTTTAGTGTTATAATTTATATTTTTAGTTAGAGTTTTAATTTAGCAGTTTAGTTTCTATTTTAGTTAAGTATTAGTTTAGCTAGAGTTTTAGCTAGAGTTTAGTTTAGATTTTTAGTTCGTTTAGTTTAGTTTTAGTTTAGTTTAGATTTTCAGTTTAGCAGTTTAGTTTAGTTTTAGTTTAGTTTTAGTTTTCTTTTAGATTTTTAGTTTTAGTTTAATTTTAGATTAGAGTTTTAGTTTAGATTTTTAGTTAGTTTAGTAGTTTAGAGTTTAGAGTTTAGTTTTAGTTTAGTTTAGATTTTTAGTTAGTTTAGTAGTTTAGAGTTTAGATTTTAGTTTTGGTTTAGTTTAGTCTAGATATTTAATTTATTATTTTATTAACTATTTAGTTTAGATTTTTAGTTTAGTTTTAGTTTAATTTTATTACCTTTATTTTAGTTTAGCTACAGTTTGCTAAAGCGTTTTAGTTTAGAGTTTTAGTTTAGCTAGAGTTTAGTTTAGATTTTTAGTTCGTTTAGTTTTAGTTTAGTTTAGATTTTCAGTTTAGCAGTTTAGTTTAGTTTTAGTTTAGATTTTAGTTAGTTTATTAGTTTAGTTTTAGTTAGTTTAGTAGTATAGGTTTTTAGTTTATTATTAGTTTAGTTTTAGTTTAGTTTAGATGTTTATTTAGTTTAGTAGTTTATAGTTTAGAGTTTATTTTTATTTTATTTTAAATTTTTAGTTAGTTTATTAGTTTATTTTTAGTTTAGTTTATATTTTTAGTTTATTTATAGTTTAGTTTTATTTAAATTTTTAGTTTTCTTTTAGATTTTTAGTTTGATTTTCTGTTTAGTTTATTTTAGTTTTAGATTAGTGTTCAGTTTTAGTTTAAAGTTTAGTTTTATTTTAGAGTTTTAGCTAGATTTTCAGTTAGTTTAGTAGTTTAGATTTTAGTTAGTTTTAGTTTAGCTAGAGTTTTAGTTAGAGTTATAGTTTAGATTTTTAGTTAGTTTTGGTTTTGTTTAGTCTAGATCTTTAATTTATTATTTTATTACCTATTTAGTTTAGATTTTTAGTTTAGTTTTAGTTTAATTGTATTACCTTTATTTTAGTTTAGCTACAGTTTGCTAAAGAGTTTTAGTTTAGAGTTTTAGTTTAGCTAGAGTTTAGTTTAGATTTTTAGTTCGTTTAGTTTAGTTTTAGTTTAGTTTAGATTTTCAGTTTAGCAGTTTAGTTTAGTTTTAGTTTAGATTTTAGTTAGTTTATTAGTTTAGTTTTAGTTAGTTTAGTAGTTTAGTTTTTTAGTTTATTATTAGTTTAGTTTTAGTTTAGTTTAGATTTTTAGTTAGTTTAGTAGTTTAGAGTTTAGTTTTATTTTAGTTTAAATTTTTATTTAGTTTAGTAGTTTTTTTTTAGTTTAGTTTAGATTTTTAGTTTAGTTCTAGTTTAGTTTTAGTTTAGTGTTATAATTTATATTTTTAGTTAGAGTTTTAATTTAGCAGTTTAGTTTTATTTTAGAGTTTTAGCTAGATTTTCAGTTAGTTTAGTAGTTTAGATTTTAGTTAGTTTTAGTTTAGCTAGAGTTTTAGTTAGAGTTATAGTTTAGATTTTTAGTTAGTTTTGGTTTTGTTTAGTCTAGATCTTTAATTTATTATTTTATTACCTATTTAGTTTAGATTTTTAGTTTAGTTTTAGTTTAATTTTATTACCTTTATTTTAGTTTAGCTACAGTTTGATAAAGAGTTTTAGTTTAGAGTTTTAGTTTAGCTAGAGTTTTGTTTAGATTTTTAGTTCGTTTAGTTTAGTTTTAGTTTAGTTTAGATTTTCAGTTTAGCAGTTTAGTTTAGTTTTAGTTTAGATTTTAGTTAGTTTATTAGTTTAGTTTTAGTTAGTTTAGTAGTTTAGTTTTTAGTTTAGTATTAGTTTAGTTTTAGTTTAGTTTAGATGTTTAGTTAGTTTAGTAGTTTAGAGTTTAGTTTTAGTTTAGTTTAAATTTTTAGTTAGTTTAGTAGTTTAGTTTTAGTTTAGTTTAGATTTTTAGTTTAGTTCTAGTTTAGTTTTAGTTTAGTTTTATAATTTATATTTTTAGTTAGAGTTTTAATTTAGCAGTTTAGTTTTATTTTAGAGTTTTAGCTAGATTTTCAGTTAGTTTAGTAGTTTAGATTTTAGTTAGTTTTAGTTTGGCTAGAGTTTTAGTTAGAGTTATAGTTTAGATTTTTAGTTAGTTTTGGTTTAGTTTAGTCTAGATTTTTAGTTTATTATTTTAGTTTAGTTTTAGTTTAGTTTTAGTTTTCTTTTAGATTTTTAGTTTTAGTTTAATTTTAGATTAGAGTTTTAGTTTATATTTTTAGTTAGAGTTTTAATGTAGTAGCTTAGTTTGGTTTTAGTTTAGTTTTAGATTAGTGTTTAGATTAGTGTTTAGTTTTAGTTTATATCTAAAAGTGTTGTTTTCCCCTACATTGAGGGTCCACACAGAAATGATCTGAAGGGTGTTTTAAATTGATACATGCTGTTGACAACAGTCGGACTCTGACTAACTGTAAATCATATGTGCCCAATGAATAAGTAGTAATTTCCCCGTCTATTCAAGAACAACAAAAACAATATTTCATGGCAACATTTATTACGACAAACAATTGTTCAACATGAACACTTGGTCAACATGAAAACTCTACTTGTTCAACATGAACAATGATAACACTTTTTGTACAATACTTTTGTCCATCTACAGCACTTTTCTGTACATCAACACTTTTTGTACATCACTTTTCTGTACATCACTTTTTGTACAACACTTTTCTATACAACACTTTTTGTACAACAGAAAATAAACACACTTGGAACTAGCACAGTTGAACATTACAGTGATTGGTGGCCCCCCATCCCCCCGGGAGCCGGCCGTGGGAAGGGTCCCCCCCCCGGGAGCCGCGATGGAAAAATAGTTGTCGTCACTGCTACGGGTTAGTGGTGGTGGTTAGTGCTTGGGTTAGATGAGGTTGAGTGGCTGGTTAGTTAGATTAGTTTATCCAGACCAAGTTGATTACGATAGTCTATGCATTCAACTCGATCTGACATACGATAGTGGCCATGTGGCAGGACACTCACACCGTTCTCGAGCACATAGACCTTGTCAGATATACACGACATTGCATTTTTTTCCACTCTCACAGTATAATTTCTATACTGTAGAGAGCGAATTCCAAGCACTTGTGCTCTTGGCACTAGGCTACTTTCTACACAGTCTTTGTATACGCTCATGTTGAAATTGCTCTTTACAAAGTGTGTAGGCACCCCTTTACATGTTTTCTTTTCATCCCCACTATGTGTTTCCACGCAATAAACTTTGGGACCCGGGAACACCCCCCTAGATATCAAATCACTCCCCGTTTCAGATTTTAATTTTAATAGTTGGTTGGGGGCTTGACGTTTCACCAGCTCGGGGTAGAGGGATGGATTCCAGTTGGTGAAATCCATCCGCGAGCTGATGTGCACCCCATTTTGCAAATCACCCAATAAATCTTCAGTTTTTACTTTTAGTAGTAGAGAATCGGTATCACCATAATAAAGTTGTACCTCCCCCTCCCGTGGCCAGTGCACCTTGCAAACATTGTAAAAGAACGATGACATGAGCTTTTTTGAAATTTCTAGTACTGAAATACCTCCTGCAATATTCTTGTTCAGTACTACATTTCGCTTTTTTCTGTGTAGAAGAACCATGCCGGCCTCTATGCTCGTGAATGATGTAAAATTAGGGTCGGCAATAATTCGTTAACACTCTAGAGGGTCAATCACGACGTCGCAGCGAGATCTGTTACGTACGCTTTTACACATTTTGCCAAACGCTGAATTTAGAATGAGCTTGTACATCTCCTTCTCTACCTTTGAATTTGCCCTTGAGCGTTTATCGACAAAAGTATCGATAAACGTTTTCAAATAAGGTTTCTGATTGAACTGAAGGACCCTATGTATTTTGGTGATTTTGAAGCCATTGTTCACCATCCAGTGCAAAAGCACATGGTGAACAACGATATTCTCCTTAGGGTCCAAATCAGCAATCAATTTTTGTTTAGAGGGAGTCCAATGCATCCCCCTATCCTCAACCAATGACCGATTGTAGGGGCTCAGCGAGTCCCTGGTCACTGCTCAATTGATAAAGGGAAAAACAAAATCTTTGACTGAGTCGTGAAGCGCCAGTGGAGTGTGATCGTCAAATTCAAAAAACCTTCCCTGCTGTCCATTTTCCGCGATGGTATTAATGTCAGGTAACTAACAAGGATTATCAAGCCATTTATAGTGGCCACATGGTAAAGAGTAGTAGGACATTGCCGAAGGGCATAATGAGTTCATGTCCAAGAACACTGCATTTGACTTTACACCGGTGCTTTGCCCGCTCGGATCGGTTGATAAGACGCGGTCCCCGTGAAAAACATACCCTCCCCGCATTGAACGCTCTACAAAAAGGTGTTGATCTACATCAGTGATTAGGCCTATTTCCTCCCTGCTAATTTTTAAAATTAAATCCATCGCTAAATGTGATGTAGAAAAATAATATCCTATATCTAGTCCAAACTCTGAATAGATCTGGTCTGTATTCTTACAGACTATATCCAACAGAGTTAGAACGTCACTGGCCAAGTACAGTCTACAATAATCCCACCCATTCTTACAATCCCCCTTAGCCCACACCTTCTTGGCAAACTCGTACTCCTCGACTGTGCATTCACTGTTGGTTAGTGAATTGTGAAAAGCTTCAATTGGAGGTAGTTTCTCCTCGCTTAAGCGAGCGCCAGAACAGTAATAATCATATGCATATACACCTTTGCTGGTTAATAAGTCATACATTTCACTGTCTGGAAAGTGCTGTTTAAGCAAGGGAAAGCTATCAAAATTGTCGCTTTTCTGCACTTGAATTAGTTGACTTAAGGACTTGGGAAAAAACTAAAAGAATCTAAAAACCTAATTTTATTTCAGCATGTACGCTCATTATCCACTGCCTGCCATTTCAGTTCGAGAAGAAACAACTTCTCGGCTGATTTGGGAATAATGTTGTAGGTAAATGAATTATTCACCCATGGACTATCTACTCCCCCTCCCTCCCTGTGCATACGTGCCAGTGCTGGTAAAATAAATTTTAAGTCATAGTTAGAATTATGAATAAAAACAGGAATAAAAAACTGTTGGCTAACGTTTAAATTACACGATTGATGCGCTACCCCCCTAAAATTACTACCCCCAGATGATATTTCCTGCCACAAGTGATCAGGGTCTCTGACTTTCCCCTTCCCCCCTCTTGTCCCGTTAGTAGCCTTAGCCTCATCGACAAACGCTCCTGTACATACCCCACCTATGTTTTTATTTTTATTAACATGACGATCCTCTGAAGACAGCACCATTGGATAATGCGTATTTCTCAAACGAGAAATAGCGTCATTAGCCGTGACAATCAGTTTAGTCAATGCCTTGACCATGCACTCATTCTTATCCAATGTTTCCACTACTTCTAACAACCGCATGGTATTAGAATTGTCTCTTTGCACGGGGGCATAAGACACTGCAATGGCCTGGTGTTCTTTGATACGGTTTGGATATTGTGGGTCATTCACCTCCACCAGCTTAGCTTCGCAGTCCAAAGATATTTTGTTGCATTGGAGAAGGGTATTTTGAAAATTTTTAAAACGTAGAATGGCCCTATCCCCTGAAACCGTTTCCACTGTCTGATATCCATGTCGTATACAGTGTCTCATATGATTTCGGAGCTTTAGTTCAGTCCAAAATCTAGAGAGGCATGTTGGACAGTAGAAACGTGTCCCCCTAGTCTTACCCTCCCCCCGACCTCTACGCATGTCAGTGAGAGGGTTAGAATGCTCGATTGTGTTCGGTTGATTAGGTGGTGTGTAAAGCAACCAAACCCAGTGTTTAACCAAATAAGATGACGGGCCCCGGACGGGGAAAACCACCCCCTTCCTTTTTGAACGAATCCCATCTTCAAATTCAGTTTCATATTGTACCACAGTAACGCCGATATTTAAAAGGGCATTGGCCTTTTCAAACACGTCAATAGATCTAAGCGTTACTGGGTATTTCCCCTCTAAACATGAAAAATCTACAACTGGGAAATGGGACCCTTCCTTCCCATGTACAGCCCAGCGATCTAAATTCGTCTTAGTAGCGTCACGTGCTAGAGGCTCGTATGCTGATATGAGGAAAGCATACTTGAAACACATTTGACCTGTTTCAAAACAGATCTTCTGGACACCTTTACAACCCTCTAGATCTGGATTATATTTTAAAATTATACCCTCAGACCTAGCCCCCCCCTCTTAAAATAAAATCTTTCTTAAATTTACAAATATTTATACTTAAATTTTCAATAAATAAAACTACTGAGCCACTCCCATTTTCATTATAGTTCTCGAGATGTGCTATAATTTGCCCTACCCACTCACTAAAAACACCCTCAAAATTTTCTAAATTTGGATAAATTACGCGCATCTCGGAATGTATAAAATGATAGTAAACCTCGCTTTTTCCCTCATTCAAATAAAAAACCTTTAAAACAATTGAAACCTTAATTGAATCCCTACCCCCCCACAATTGAATTTGGTTCTCCAGTAGTGCACGAATTTTATCTACATAAGCATGCACTATTCCTACAGGATCAAAAGCAAAATTTCCCCCCAGTAGTGTATTAAAGGGGTCCCCAAACGTTGCAGTGAAAACAACTATATTATTCAATATTGTATTGGACAAAAGAAATTCAGGGAATGATGTATCCCCTCCCCCTACTTGTTCAACAATATTTGGACTCTGTTCCACTTCAGTTGTTTGAAGCGGGTAATCAGTGGCTGGAGGGTTCCCAGTAAAATCATCTAAAATTTGCAAGGTATTTTGGCTCAAGTCTACCAGTTCAACTGTGCTATTATCTACTTTAAAAAAATCATCTAAAAACTCATCAATATTGTCAGGTATTTCAATAGAGTTGTCCCATGTTAAATTGTTGGGGGGCTCCAAAGATGCATCTTCTTCCCCTTCTTCACTAGACGGCGAGTAGGGGACCAGGACAACCTATAAATGAAAAATAGCTTAACGACGATCTAAGATATGACATAAGATTTTTTTTTTTTTTTTTTTTTTTTTTTTTTGGGGGGGGGAATCCCAGTGGCACTTTCCTGGCCCGTGGCGCTTTCCTGGCCCGCGGCACTTCTCGGACCCGTGGCGCTTCTTGGACCCGTGGCGCTTCTTGGACCCGCGGTGCTTCTTGGACCCCCGGCGCTTCCCTAACCTTGCCCCACAGCGCTTCCCGGCCCCACCGGCTCCACGGCTCCCGGCCATGTACAAAATTCACGCACAAAACCATATTGTTATGCGGCATAAGTACCAGTTTCTCTATAAGTACGTTCTTCAAGTTCGGTGAACACTTCATTAGCGCACAATTATTGTAAGCCGCCGCGCGAGTTTTCCAGGATTGAACCGTTAAGTCGGTTTCCCCTCGCTAAAATCTTTGGCATGATAGAAATATCCTTGCGCAAATTACGGGATCCATATGTGACAAATACAATAATCTCTCTCAGTTCCTTCTCTTAAAACTATGTGATAATCAATTGTGAAAAATAGGGAATTTTGAGTTTCAAATGGTGAGCATTAATTGAAATTATCTAAAAATAATCACTTATGAGATAGCGGCGAAGAGATAGGGGGGAATGCATAGAAAATAGCAAAGATTAGAAAAGAGTGGTTTCTCTGCAAAAAATTACATTTAGATATATCCCGCTGAGATAAGTTTATATTGGGTTGAAAACAATGGAAGAAATAGATAGTTTGAAGAAAAAATACTTACATTTGCATAATCCGTCTGGGCTTGGGTGCCTGAAGGACCAGATAGTGCATGCTGGAGGGTCACTTCCTGACCTTGTGTAGGTGGGGCAGCCCCCGAAGGCCCAGGCAACGCATGAATGAAGGTGGACGAAGCGGCGTCGCTATGTTCTTGTGCAGCTGAGTCAGCTCTTGAAGGTCCTGGTAGTTCATGTTGGAGGGCGAAGGGACTGGTGACATTAATTTCATGTACAGCCGGGACGGGGGCTGGTACAGGCGGCTGCACTTGGGCATGCAGTGTGGAGCTGTGGGGTTTCGGCCGACGAGCGTATTGTATAACTGAGGCTCGATTAAGAGTGGCTTGTGTAGGTGGCTGCACTTGGACAGGCAGTGTGGAGCTGGGGGGCTTTGGCCAGCGATCATATTGCATGGCAGGGGGTGCATTATTGGCCCTCGTCTTCTTAGCAGGAGGGGGCACGCATTCTTCGCTATTTGCGTCAGACATAGGCCTCATCAAAGCAGTGTCCGCAAATTCTTCATAATTTGCCTTAAAGAAGAGAAGAAAAAATCAAATCAAAATAATTTCTCCCTTTTTAAAGAAAGAAAGTTATTAACCATAATTTTGTTTAAAAAGTATCTTTTCAGTAAAGAAAAAAGTAAAAATTTCGCGAGAAATATAGTTGGCTTAGAAATCAAACGTTTTTATTAGACAATCAGTAGTCTATATCCATAGGATGGAAATCAATCTTCATATTTTTACCATTTAAATATTCCAGTCTATAGGCTTTAAATTAGATCGTTAACCCATCGACCTGTAGGCCTATATTTTGCGATCATAGGTAAAAATGTACACATAATATTAGCTTCATGCAACTCTCAAAGACTTTTCTAGCCCTGCACTGTTTGTTTTTCATTTTACATTGATGGCGGTAGAATTGAAGGTATTGCCCTCCCCCTTCACATAAGACGCTTTACAACGAAGCTGTTAGAAGCGATGTATTGCCCCCTTTCACATAATGTTCTAAATATATTGTTAAACATGATTTGAAAATAATCTCTTTCTCTACTTCCATACAGGTTACGAAACTACAATTCTAATTATTACCTCAAAGTGTTTTAATTTTGACGGAGAAACCCTTTGACTTGACCGCGTTTGTAAACCGGAAAAAGGGTGACTGCTCATTTTAGGCCTCGCGCTGGAGCATTATGTCAAAACAGAACGGCATTTTCACTAAAAATTGACAGAAGTCAATGGTCGCTTTTAGCTGGAAATATAGAAGGAAGGAATTTATTGAAATGCTATTTCTTTTTGCGAGAATTTGATTGTAAAACAATGGAGGGGGGGATTTAGCTGGAAATATAGAGGGTAGGAATTTATCGAAATGGTATGTCTTTTTGCGAGAATTTGGGGTTGTAAAACAATGGTGGAGGGAGGGGGGATTTAGCTGGAAATATAGAGGGGAGGAATTTATTGAAAAGCTATTTCTTTTTGCGAGAATTTGGGATTGTAAAACAATGGTAGAGGGAGGGGGATTTAGCTGGAAATATAGAGGGGAGTAATTTATTGAAAATCTATTTCTTTTTGCGAGATTTTGGGATTGTAAAACAATGGTGGAGGGAGGGGGGATTTAGCTGGAAATATAGAGGGGAGGTATATATTGAAAAGTTATTTCTTTTTGCGAGAATTTGGGATTGTAAAACAATGGTAGAGGGAGGGGGGATTTAGCTGGAAATATAGAAGGAAGGAATGTAACGAAATGCTATTTCTTTTTGTGATGGGGTTGTAAGACAATAGGGGGGGGTTAGGTTTTGAGGGTAAAGGAATATATTTACATTGATTATAAAGATTGCATGGTTTGGGGGGGGGGGTTGAGGGTATAGGAATATATTTACTTTGATTATAAAGATTGTATGGTTTGTTGGGGGGGATTTAGCTGGAAATATAGAGGGAAGGAATTTATCGAAAAAAGTATTTCTTTTGCGATGGGGTTGTAAGACAATAGGGGGGGTTAGGTTTTGAGGGTAAAGGAATATATTTACATTGATTATAATGATGTTTGTATAGTTTGTTGTGGGGGGGGGGGTTGAGGGTATAGGAATATATCTACATTGACTATAAGGATTGTATGGTTTGTTGGGGGGGGGGGGGGATTTAGCTGGAAATATAGAGGGAAGGAATTTATCTAAAAAAGTATTTCTTTTTGTGATGGGGTTGTAAGACAAAAGGGGGGGTTAGGTTTTGAGGGTAAAGGAATATATTTACATTGATTATAAAGATTGTATGGTTTGGGGGGGGGGTTGAGGGTATAGGAATATATTTACTTTGATTATAAAGATTGTATGGTTTGTTGGGGGGGATTTAGCTGGAAATATAGAGGGAAGGAATTTATCGAAAAAAGTATTTCTTTTGCGATGGGGTTGTAAGACAATAGGGGGGGGGTTAGGTTTTGAGGGTAAAGGAATATATTTACATTGATTATAATGATTATAATGCATGGTTTGGGGAGGGGGGTTGAGGGTATAGGAATATATCTACATTGACTATAAGGATTGTATGGTTTGTTGGGGGGGATTTAGCTGGAAATATAGAGGGAAGGAATTTATCGAAAAAGTATTTCTTTTTGTGATGGGGTTGTAAGACAATAGGGGGGGGGGGGTTAGGTTTTGAGGGTAAAGGAATATATTTACATTGATTATAAAGATTGCATGGTTTGGGGGGGGGGGGTTGAGGGTATAGGAATATATTTACTTTGATTATAAGGATTGTATGGTTTGTTGGGGGGGGGATTTAGCTGGAAATATAGAGGGAAGGAATTTATCGAAAAAAGTATTTCTTTTTGTGATGGGGTTATAAGACAATAGGGGGGGGGTTAGGTTTTGAGGGTAAAGGAATATATTTACATTGATTATAAAGATTGCATGGTTTGGGGGGGGGTTGAGGGTATAGGAATATATTTACTTTGACTATAAGGATTGTATGGTTTGTTGGGGGGGGGGGAGGATTTAGCTGGAAATATAGAGGGAAGGAATTTATCGAAAAAAGTATTTCTTTTTGTGATGGGGTTGTAAGACAATAGGGGGGTTAGGTTTTGAGGGTAAAGGAATATATTTACATTGATTATAATGATGTTTGTATAGTTTGTTGGGGGGGGGTTTGAGGGTAAGGGAATATATTTACATTGACTATAAAGATTGCATGGTTTGTTGGGGGGGGGGTTTAAGGGTAAAAAGAACATATTCGCGTTTTAGCTGAATATACTTGAGGGTGTCCAAGGAAAATTCATTTGAAAATAAAAATGTACTTACATTGCTAGTTGCGGCTGCCATGGCCTCAAGCTCATCAAATTTATCCATTGTTATATCAATTGTGTCACAATAGTTTCTGATAACTGAATCGCATTGCATGCCCGTTATATACGAAATATCTGGGTCCAATTGCTATGTAAACAAAGCCCTCTGATTGGCTGAGAAGGGGGATGTAACCGACTCGCTGATTGGCTAAGAAGGGGGATCTATCTGTTTCCCGGGAACTCGTAACATTTGGCTCGAATAACAACAACAAATACTATTTCCGGATCATAACATCTGCCTCGAACAGTAAAGAAGTGTCATTAACTGTTTCCCGGAACCTCATAACATCTGGCTCGAATAACAATAACAAATACTATTTCCGGATCATAACATTTGGCTCGAACAGGAAGGAAGTGTCATTAACTTTGCCTCGAACGACAACAACATTGACCCCATTAACCACGTGTTCTCCCTAATGACTCTATTCAAAACAACAACAACATTGACCTTGGCATTTTGCCTCGGAAACAATAACAACATTGACATTCGCTGAGGGCGTGCCAAAAACACACCTGGGGAAAGAGGTCATTGACCGATTACGCAATCATTCTCACTAATGACTCTATGCCCATATATGGACTCCTGTCACGAGCTCATGAGGCATCTCTACTGGTGTGATTTTCTTTGGGTTGAATCTATTTGTATTTTGGTCTATAAGGTAAATGATTCAATACTTATTTGGTGGATATTTTGTTCTTTCATTTTATGCACCAAGTGCAGAAGAGAGAGGACATTAAGGGGTTCTTAGCTTTGCAGGACAATAACCTCAGATGTTTAATGGCAAAACAACGAGGCCAACGATCCTTTAATGTCTTCTTTGTTTTTGATTTAAATATTTTGTGTTTTATTTGCTTGTGTTCTGTATATTGGCTTTCAGATGTCTAAAATAAATATATACCTTTATATTAAAATATTTTTTCCTTTTTTTTTAGATAAATTGTGTCAGGAACAAGACTAATATGCCATTAGGTTAAAGTAAGTTTATTGACTTAGAATATTTTTTGTAAGATCGGAGATGCCAGTAATAAACAGTCATACGTCACAGGGTGCATTTGGAAGCCTAAAGCATAAACAATAGTAAAACGACAATTAAATGACAGTAGGAGAAAGGTGGAACCAGTTTCAAAATGGCACAATCGGTAATAAATAGAACGGCAATGGCAATATAAATTGAATCATTGAAATTATTTATACATGAATTTTGTGGAATTTTTAACCACAGAAAATATAACATAAAATTAATTCATAATATGTAAACGAAAAATGAACATAGGCTACTGTAGTATTAGTGACCTATCTTCAGGTTCTGTGACATCCCTGTCCCTTTTCCTGTGAGAGCCCTCTGGCGTCACGGCCCACCCGCAGTGGTTTTTATGACAGCCCTGACAAGATTCCCGTAAGAGACCTGTTTCCAGAAAGGATTTTAAACGGAGCCCTCTGACATCACGGCAGAGATAGGAAAAATAGTAATGGATTTCAAGCGCGTGTTTCGTCATGAATTACCCCTTTGAACACCCCTTTGAATTTCTGTGACAGCCACGTTACATCACTTGACACACCCCTTTGAAATTCTGTGACAGCCCTCTGGCGTCAAGGTGCACACCCCCGTTTGAAGTGCATGTTACATCTCGTGACACACCCCTTTGAACGTCTGTGACATCCCTCTGACGTCACAGTACAAACCCCCGTTTGAAGCGCATGTTACATCCCGCGACACACCCTCACCTTTAAAGGGTTAGATAAGTGAAGCAGCAAACCCCTCAATCCGTCACACCTACGCAATGTGGTTACCGGTTCTATTAAAGGGAACACAGTGGCCAAAAATCCGTGACCCACACCTCTGAACTTCAATGACGTCATGAAACACCCCGTTTCAAACGGCGAGGACGAATATGCTTGACGCAATTTTATGTCACCATGTGTCAGGAACCCATGGAAGAATCCCCGCTTGTAACATAACAACAGCTCAAAACTTACGTAATTATAATGCAACACTGTCACGTAATACTTTTTTTTTCGCCCAAAATCCCAAAGCGGCGTTTTTTTCATTAGCTTACTGTCGGTACACACTATATGTAAGTTCAGCGCATCTTACGCATAGACGGGGCATCCATCACATCCACATAATACCATTTTGCCATTTTTCACCCAAAAGCCTCAAGAAATTTTCTTTTTTCGGCGTTTCATTTTTTCGCTCGAGACACTTTTTATATTTTTTCTCTTTTTACTTTACTTCTTGATCCCACCAGGACTCGAAAGGTCATTTTCATTCAATAGAACGCAATCTAATCGAGAGAACTAAGAAGATATTCATAATGTTCTGTATTAGAGAAATACTTTCAGTAAATATCACAAGCCCCTTTGACGTCACAGCTGTTCCATAGCACGCTCCTTTATTTTTCAATACACCTGCAACATTAGAAGTGAATCCGGAGAGTAATGATTTTCAAAGACAATTTCTGAGGAGGTGTTTAAAACAAAAGGAAAATGTATCCTTTCTTTATGTGGGATGCTATATTTCACACTATCGTGAAAATACTCCCCCCTAGCATGCAATACCTGAGGAATAACGTTGATATTAGATGTAAATTTAAGATATACTAAGAGTCCTTAACAAATTACAACGTTTTTGAGATAGGACAATGCAAATAGGAAACATTTGACAAGGCTTAAAATGGGATAAAATATATAAACAATAACTTGCATAAATTAAGGAAAGATGGGGGGCTCCTAGCAGGCAATTGTAGAGGAGGGGTATTATCAGAGGTAAATTTTTAGGAACTATTGAGGCATTTCTGAGAGTCCTTAATGAAATATAATGTTTTTGAGACAGGACAATGCAAACGTAAAATCAAAACATGAAAAGGCTTAAAATGGGGTAAAATATGGACAATAATATGTATAAATTAAAGAAAGATGAGGGCTTCTAGCAGGCAATTCCAGAGGGAAGGGGGGGGGGGTGGTTATCAGAGGTAAATTTTTAGGCACTATTAAGGTATTTCTGTGGCTCATTAACAAAATACAGTGTTTTTGAGACAGAACAATGGAAACATAAAATCAAAACATGAAAAGGCTTAAAATGGCATAAAATATATAAACAATAGCATGCATAAATTAAAGAAAGACGGGGGGGTCCTAGCAGCCTATTTTAGAGGAGGGGGTATTATCAGAGGTAAATTTTTAGGCACTATTGAGGTATATCAGTAGTAAGCGTGTATAAGATTTGAAAGGGACAAGGAAAGGGACAAGAAAACCCACGCCTAAGACACTACAGTATGACATGCACCTTTTAAAAGAGTTGGCAAACCTACAAAGTGGCAAAGCATGTTTTGAAACTATAAGAAAATCCACACCTGAGACACTACATTTACACGTGGACATTTTAAAAAGCGACTGGTTTTTCTGATTTTTTGGAAGATTGCCTTAAATCGAGGGTAGTTTGCTATTAAAAAATTGGATGCTACAATCAGAATTGTTTGATTGACATTTGCAGAAAGGGGTAAGGGATTTGCGGATTGGAGTATAACTCGAGAGTTGTTTGTTATTAAAAAATTGGATGCTACAATCACAATTGTTTGATTGACATTTGCAAAAGAGGATAAGGGATTTGCGAATTGGATTGTAACTCGAGAGTATTTTGCTATTAAAAAATTGGATGCTACAATCAGAATCTTTGATTGACATTTGCAAAAAGGGATAAGGGATTTGCGAATTGGACTGTAACTCGAGAGTAGTTTGTTATTAAAAAATTGGATGCTACAATGAGAATTGTTTGATTGACATTTGCAAAAAGGGGTAAGGGATTTGCGGATTGGAGTGTAACTCGAGAGTAGTTTGTTATTAAAAAGTTGGATACTACAATCAGAATTGTTTGATTGACATTTGCAAAAAAGGGTAAGGGATTTGCGAATTGGATTGTAACTCGAGAGTAGTTTTCTATTAAAAAATTTGATGCTACAATCAGAATTCTTTGATTGACATTTGCAAAAAGGGATAAGGGATTTGCGAAATGGACTGTAACTCGAGAGTAGTTTGTTATTAAAAAATTGGATGCTACAATGAGAATTGTTTGATTGACATCTGCAAAAAGGGGTAAGGGATTTGTGGATTGGAGTGTAACTCGAGAGTAGTTTGTTATTAAAGAATTGGATAGTACAATGAGAATTGGTTGATTGACATTTGCAAAAAGGGGTAAGGGATTTGTGAATTGGATTGTATGAAGGTGAAAAAAAAAGAAAAAAAGGGTTAAACTGATTATCAGTTAAGGTAACCCCTCGGGGTTGTTAACTCAGGCAATTTGCTATAAATTTGAGACAACATCAATCTATGAAAATGGTTAATGATGATAGAATGACATTGTGAGTTGACCTAGCTTTACCTCTCCGATGTGTTCTGTATAATACACAAGTTGTGTTTGTACAGTGTTGTCAGTTTAAAATAGGGTCCAACGTTAAAGTATATTAAAACGTTGATACTAAGAGAGATGTAGATGGCAAGAAAATAATTTTAATAAAGAAATTCAGAACAAACCTTAGAAATCCTTGTAATTCAAGTAGTAAGGAGTATGTGAGTACGAACCATCAAGGATCATAAGCACCAATGACCCTAACCAGCAGAAACATCAACCCTCCAAAGGCCCCCTATCCCCAAACTCGAAGGGTTCCCCCTGCCCTCAAACTTTTTGGCCCCCCTCCCCCCATTTTTATTTTATTTTTTTTTTTTGTGGCAATTGACATTTCTTCTGATAACAAGTATCATTCATTATGATCGTAGCTTTCAAATGTGAAACTTCAGTCCATTTTTGGATCGAAAAATAAACTATTTCTGTAAAATCTGAGTTAATAAGGGTTTTTGACCGTAAACTCTAGTTTTTTTTGTAAGAAAATTATGGAAAATACAATTCTCTGGTTCAAATGTGAAACTCAAGTCTATTTTTGGATCGAAAAATAAAACTATTTCCGTAAAATCTGAGCTAATAAGGGTTTTTGACCGTAAACTCTAGTTTGTTGTAAGAAAATTATGGAAAATACAATTCGCTGGTTCAAATGTGAAACTTAAGTCCATTTATGGATCGAAAAATAAAACTATTTCGGTAAAATCTGACCTAATTAGGGTTTTTGACCGTAAACTCTAGGTTTTTGTAAAAAAATTAGGGAAAATACAATTCTCTGGTTCAAAAGTGAAACTTAAGTCCATTTATGGATCGAAAAATAAAACTATTTCCATTAAATCTGAGCTAATTAGGGTTTTTGACCGTAAACTATAGTTTTTTGTAAGCAAATTATGGAAAATACAATTCTCTGGTTCAAATATGAAACTTAAGTCCATTTTTGGATCGAAAAAATAAACTATTTCTGTAAAATCTGAGCTAATAAGCATTTTTGACCGTAAACTCTAATTTTTTGTAAGAAAATTATGGAAAATATAATTTTCTGGTTCAAATGTGAAACTTTAGTCCTTTTTAGGAACGAAAAATAAAACTATTTCTGTAAAATCTGAGTTAATAAGTTTTTATGACTATCAACTAAATCTTTATGTTCGGGAATATTTTTTAATATATGTCTGAGGCTAAATCGTGAATCTTAATACCATTTTTGGATTTAAACCTATAAATGGATCCTTCAAAACTGCTAGTATGAGGTGCTTTAAACAATCGATAAAGTCTTGTATACTGCCTTTAAGCCAAATTCAATTAGTTAGCTCAAAGTTGGAACAAAAATCAATTTTTGGATTTAAAAATGAAAATATTTCAGTAAAATCTGAGCTAAAAAGGGTTTTTGACCGTAAACTATAGTTTTTTGTAAGAAAATTATGGAAAATACAATTCTCTGGTTCAAATTTGAAAATTAAGTCCATTTATGGATCGAAAAATAAAACTATTTCTGTAAAATCTGAGTTAATAAGGGTTTTTGACCGTAAACTCTAGTTTTTGTAAGAGAATTATGGAAAATACAATTCTCTGGTTCAAATGTGAAACTTAAGTCCATTTTTGGATTTAAAAAATAAACTATTTCTGTAAAATCTGAGCTAATAAGGGTTTTTGACCGTAAACACTAGTTTTTTGTAAGAAAATAAGGGAAAATACAATTCTCTGGTTCAAGTGTGAAACTTAAGTCCTTTTTTGGATCGAAAAATAAAACTATTTCCGTAAAATCTGAGTTAATAAGGGTTTTTGACCGTAAACTATAGTTTTTTTAAGAAAATTATGGAAAATACAATTATACGGTTCAAATGTGAAACTTAAGTCCATTTTTGGATCGAAAAAATAAACTATTTCTGTAAAATATGAGTTAATAAGTGTTTTTGACCGTAAACTCTAGTTTTTTGTAAAAAAATTATGGAAAATACAATTCTCTGGTTTAAATTTGAAACTTAAGTGCTTTTTTGGATCGAAAAATAAAACTATTTCCGTAAAATCTGAGTTAATAAGGGTTTTTTACTGTAAACTCTATTTTTTTTGTAAAAAAATTATGGAAAATACAATTCGTTGGCTCATAGGTGAAACTTAAATCCATTTTTCGTTAAGTCTCAGGGTGAATAAATTCTTTATCAACATCCTTTGTCAGATACATCAAATACAATTGAAAAAATCTAAATTTCAGAATGAATAAATTCATTATCAACATCCTTTGTCGGATATGTCGGATAAAATTGACAAAATCCAACTATCAGAGTGAATATTTTTTTTTCAACAACATACTTTGCCAGATACTTCGAATAAAATTGATAAAATATAAGTGTCAGAGTGAATAAATTTTTCTATCAACATCCTTTGTCAGATACATTAAATAAAATTGACAAAATCTAAATTTCAGAATGAATAAATGCTTCAACAACATCCTCTATCGGATATGTCGGATAAAATTGACAAAATCTAAGTACCAGAGTGACTAAAATTTTGTATCAACATCCTTTTCTCGGACACATAGGATAAAATTGACAGAATCTAAGTGTTGGTGTGAATATATTTTTTTATCAACATCCTTTGTCAGATACATCAAATAAAATTGACAAAATCTATATTTCAGAATGAATAAATTCATTATCAACATCCTTTGTCGGATATGTCAGATAAAATTAACAAAATCTAAGTATCAGAGTGAATATTTTTTTAACAACATCCTTTGCCAGATACATCGAATAAAATTGATAAAATATAAGCGTCAGAGTGAATAAATTCACTCATTTGTAGGAGTGAACAACATCCTTTGAGTGAACAACATCCTTTGTAGGATATGTCGGATAAAATTGACAAAATCTAAATTTCAGAGTGAATAAATTCATTATCAACATCCTTTGTCGGATATGTCAGATAAAATTGACAAAATCTAAGTATCAGAGTGAATAATTTTTTTTACAACATCCTTTGCCAAATACATCGAATAAAATTGATAAAATATAAGTCTCAGAGTGAATAGATTTTTCTATCAACATCCTTTGTCAGATACATCGAATAAAATTGACAAAATCTAAATTTCAGAATGAATAAATGCTTTAACAACATCCTTTATCGGATATGTCGGATAAAATTGACAAATTCTAAGTATCAGAGTGAATATGTTTTTTAACAACATCCTTTGCCAGATACATCGAATAAAATTGATAAAATATAAGTGTCAGAGTGAAAAAATTCACTCATTTGTAGGAGTGAACAACATCTTTTGAGTGAACAACATCCTTTGTAGGATATGTCGGATAAAATTGACAAAATCTAAGTATCAGAATGACTAAATTCTATATGATCATCCTTTTCTCGAATACATAGGATAAAATTAACAGAATCTAAGTGTCAGTGTGAATAATTTTTTTTTTATCAACATCCTTTGTCAGATACATCAAATAAAATTGACAAAATCTAAATTTCAGAATGAATAGATTCATTATCAACATCCTTTGTCAGATATTTCGGATAAAATTGATAAAATATAAGTTTCAGAGTGAATAATGTTTTTTATCAACATCCATTGTCAGATATATCAAATAAAATTGACAAAATCTAAATTTCAGAGTGAATAAATGCTTTAACAACATCCTTTATCGGATATGTCGGATAAAATTGACAAAATCTAAGTGTCAGAGTGACTAAATTTTATATCAACATCTTTTTCTCGGATACATAGGATAAAATTGACAGATTCTAAGCGTCAGTTTGAATAAATTTTTTTTATCAACATCCTTTGTCAGATAAATCAAATAAAATTGACAAAACCTAATTTCAGAATGAATAAATTCATTATCAAAATCCTTTGTCGGATATGTCGGATAAAATTGACAAAATCTAAGTATCAGGGTGACTAAATTCTATATCAACATCCTTTTCTCGGATACATAGGATAAAATTGACAAATTCTAAGTGTTAGAGTGAATAAATCTTTTTTATCAACATCCATTGGCAGATACATCGGATAAAATTGACAAAATCTAAATTTCAGAATGGATAAATTCATTATCAACGTCCTTTGTCGGATATTTCGGATAAAATTGACAAAATGTGAATATCAAGGTGAATAATTTTTTTTAACAAAATCCTTTGCCGGATACATCGAATTAAATTGACAGAATCTAAGTGTCAGAGTGAATAATTTTTTTTTATCCACATCTTTTGTCAGACAGATCGAATAGAAATTGACAAAATCTAAATATCAGAATGAATAAATGCTTCAACAACATCCTTTATCGAATTTGTAGGATAAAATTGACAAAATCTAACCATCAGAGTAATTAAACTCTAAATCAACATCTTTTTATCAGATACATAGATAAAAATTGACAAAATCTAAGTGTTGGAGTGAATATTTTTTTTATCAATATTATTTGCCAGTTACATCGGATAAAATTGACAAAATCCATGTGTCAGAGTGAATAAATTCATTGTCAAAACTCATTGTGGGATATGTAGGATAAAATTGATAAAATCTAAGTATCAGGGTTATTAAATACCATATCAATGTCATTTTCTCGGATACATGGGATAAAATTGACCAAATCTAAGTATCAGAGTAAATAAATGCTTTACCAACATCCTTTAAATGCATTATAAATATCATTCGTGGACTAAATCGGATAAAATTGACAAGAAAGACATGAAATGTACACCACGACAGCGCATACATAATGAGAGACATGCAAAGTCGACATAGCTTTATTTCATTTTTATGGTTAATTTAGACGAGGTTACGTGCGTGCACGTAACCTCGTCTAAATTAACAATGAATTTATTCACTCTGACACTTGGATTTTGTTAATTTTATCCGATGTAACTGGCAAAGGATGTTGATAAGAAAATATTCACTCTAACACTTAGATTTTGTCAATATTAATCTATGTATCTGAGAAAAGGATGTTGATGTAGAATTTAATCACTCTGATAGTTAGATTTTGTCAATTTTATCCGACAGATCCGATAAAGGATTTTGTTAAAGCATTTATTGATTCTGATATTTAGATTTTGTCAATTTCTATTCGATGTATCTGACAAAGGATGTGGATAAAAAAAATTTATTCACTCTAACACTTAGAATTTGTCAATTTTATCCTATGTATCCGAAAAAAGGATGTTGATATAGAATTTAGTCACTCTGATACTTAGATTTTGTCAATTTTATCCCACATATCCGATAAAGGATGTTGTTAAAGTATTTCTTCATTCTCAAATTTAGATTTTGTCAATTTTATTTGATGTATGACAAAAGGATGTTGATAAAAAAATTTGTTCACTCTGACACTTATATTTTGTCAATTTTATCCAATATATCCGACAAAGGATGTTGATAATAAATTTATTCATTCAGAAATTTTGATTTTGTCAATTTTATTTGATGTATCTGATAAAGGATGTTGATTAAAAAAAATTATTCACACTGAAGCTTAGAATCTTTCAATTTTATCCTATGTATCTGAGAAAAGGATGTTGATATAGAATTTAGTCACTCTGATACTTAGATTTTGTCATTTTATTCGAAATACCTGATAAAAGATGCTGTTAAAGCCTTTATTCATTCTGAACTTTAGATTTCGTCAATTTTATTTGATGTATCTGACAAAGGATGTTGATAAATAAAATTTATTCACTCTGACACTTATATTTTGTCAATTTTATCCAACATATCCGATAAAGGATGTTGATAATGAATTTATTCATTCTGAAATTTAGATTTTGTCAATGTTATTTGATGTATCTGACAAAGGATGTTGATAAAAAAAAAATTTGTTCACCCCGACGCTTAGATTATGTCAATTTTATCCTATGTATCCGAGAAAAGGATGTTGATATAGAATTTAGTCACTCTGATACTTAGATTTTGTCAATTTTATCCGACATATCCTACAAAGGATGTTGTTCACTCAAAAGATGTTGTTCACTCCTACAAATGAGTGAATTTATTCACTTCGACACTTATATTTTATCAATTTTATTGGATTAATCTGGCAAAGGATGTTGTTAAAAAAAATATTCACTCTGATACTTAGATTTTGTCCATTTTATCCGACATATCCGATAAAGGATGTTGTTAAAGCATTTATTCGTTCTGAAATTTAGATTTTGTCAATTTTATTTGATGTATCTGACAAAGGATGTTGATAGAAAAATTTATTCACTCTGACACTTATATTTTATCAATTTTATTCGATAAATCTGGCAAAGGAGGTTGTAAAAAAAATTATTCAATCTGATACTTAGATTTTGTCAATTTTATCCGACATATCCGACAAAGGATGTTGATAATGAATTTATTCACTCTGAAATTTAGATTTTGTCAATTTTATTTGATGTATCTGACAAAGGATGTTGATAACAAATTTTTTCACTCTGAGACTTAACGGAAAATGGATTTAAGTTTCACCTATGAGCCAACAAATTGTATTTTCCATAATTTTCTTACAAAAAACTAGTTTACAGTCAAAAACCCTTATTAAATCAGATTTTACGGAAATAGTTTTATTTTTCGATCCAAAAAAGGACATAAGTTTCACATTTGAACTAGTAAATTGTATTATCCATAATTTTCTTACAAAAAAAAACTAGAGTTTACGGAAAAACCCTTATTAACTCAGATTTTACAGAAATGGTTTATTTTTCGATCCAAAAATGGAATTAAGTTTCACATTTGAACCATAGAATTGTATTTTCATAATTTTCTTACAAAAAACTAGAGTTTACGGTCAAAAACCCTAATTAGCTCAGATTTTAGGGAAAAAGTTTTGTTTTTCGATCCATAAAAGGACTTAAGTTTCACATTTGAGCCAACGAATTGTTTTTTCCATAATTTTCAAACAAAAAACTAGAGTTTACGGTCAAAAACCCTTATTAGCTCAGATTTTACGGAAAAAGTTTTATTTTTTCGATCCAAAAAAGGACTTAAGTTTCACATTTGAACCAGAGAATTGTATTTTCCATAATTTTCTTACAAAAACTATAGTTTACGGTCAAAAAACCCCTTATTAGCTCAGATTTTACAGAAACAGTTTTTTTTCGATCCAAAAATGGACTTAAGTTTCACATTTGAACCAGAGAATTGTATCTTCCATAATTTTCTTACAAAAAACTATAGTTTACGGTCAAAAACCCTAATTAGCTCAGATTTTACGGAAATAGTTTTATTTTTCGATCCATAAATAAACTTAAGTTTCACATTTGAACCAGAGAATTGTAGTTTCCATAATTTTCTTACAAAAACTAGAGTTTACGGTCAAAAAAACCCTTATTAGCTCAGATTTTACAGAAATAGTTTATTTTTTCGATCCAAAAATGGACTTAAGGTTCACAGTTGAACCAGATAATTCTATCTTCCATAATTTTCTTACAAAAAACTATAGTTTACGGTCAAAAACCCTAATTAGCTCAGATTTTACGGAAATAGTTTTATTTTTCGATCCATAAATAAACTTAAGTTTCACATTTGAACCAGAGAATTGTAGTTTCCATAATTTTCTTACAAAAAACTATAGTTTACGGTCAAAACCCCTAGGAGATTCAAATTTACTGAAAAAGTTTTATTTTTCGAATAAAAAAGGGACCTAGGTTTTACAATTTAAGCAGAGACTTGTATTTTCCATAATTTGTTTTTACAAAAAACAAGAGCGCACGGTAAGGTACCATAATAAGCTAAGATTGTAAGGATATAATTTATTTTTCCATCCAAAAAGTGGACTTAAGTTTCACATTTGAACCAGAGAATTGTATTTTCCATAATTTTCTTACAAAAAACTATAGTTTACGGTCAAAAACCCTATTTAGCTCAGATTTTACGGAAAAAGTTTAATTTTTCGATCCATAAATGGACTTAATTTTCACATTTGAACCAGAAAATTGTATTTTACATAATTTTCTTACAACAAACTTGAGTTTACGGTCAAAATCCCTTATTAGCTCAGATTTTACTTAAAAAGTTTTATTTTTCTATCCAAAAATGGACTTCAGTTTCACATTTGAACCAGAGAATTGTATTTTCTATAATTTTCTTGCAAAAAACTATAGTTTACGGTCAAAAACCCTTATTAACTCCGATTTTACGGAAAAAGTTTATTTTTCTATCAAAAAAGGAAATGAAGTTTGATATTTGAAGCAGAGAATTGTATTTCCCATAATTTTCTTACAAAAAACTAGAGTTTACGGTCAAAAACCCTTATTAGCTCAGATTTTAAAGAAATTGTTTTATTTTTCGATCCATAAATGGACTTAAGTTTCACATTTGAACCAGAGAATTGTATTTTCCATAATTTTCTTACAAAAAACTAGAGTTTACGGTCAAAAACCCTTATTAACTCAGATTTTACGGAAATAGTTTTATTTTTCGATCCAAAATGGACTTAAGTTTCACATTTGAATCAGAAAATTGTATTTTCCATAATTTTCTTACAAAAAACTAGAGTTTACGGTCAAAAACTCTTATTAACTCAGATTTTACAGAAATAGTTTATTTTTCTATCCAAAAATGGAAGTAAGTTTCACATTTTAAAGCTACGATCTTAATAAATGATACTTTTTATCAGGAAAAATGTCAATTGCCAAAAAAATAATAAAAAAAATAAAAAAATGGGGGGTGAGGGCACCCTTCAAGTTTGGGGATATGGGGCCTTTAGGGGGTTGATGTCTCTGCTGGCTAGGGTCATTGGTGCTTATGATCCTTGATGGTTCGTACTCACATACACCTTACTACTTGATTTGCAAGGATTTCTAAGGTTTTGTTCTGAATCTCTTTATTAAAATTATTTTCTTGCCATCTACATCTCTCTTAGTATCAACTTTTTAGTATACTATAACGTTGGACCCTATTTTAAACTGACAACACTATTCAAACACAACTTGTGTATTATACAGAACACATCGGAGAGGTAAATCTAGGTCAAATCACAATGTCATTCTATCATCATTAACCATTTTCATAGATTGATGTTGTCTCAAATTTACAACAAATTGCCTGAGTTAACAACCCCGAGGGGTTACCTTAACTAATAATCAGTTTAACCTTTGTTTTTTCTTTTTTTTCCACCTTCATACAATCCAATTTGCAAATCCTTTACCCCTTTTTGCAAATGTCAAACAAACAATTCTGATTGTAGCATCAAATTTTTTAATAACAAACTACTCTCGAGTTACACTCCAATCCGCAAATCCCTTACCCTTTTTTGCGAATGTCAATCAAACAATTCTCATTGTAACATCCAATTTTTTAATAACAAACTACTCTCGAGTTACAGTCCAATTCGCAAATACCTTATCCCTTTTTACAAATATCAATCAATGAATTCTGATTGTAGCATCCAATTTTTTAATAGCAAACTACTCTCGAGTTACAATCCAATTCGCAAATCCCTTACCCCTTTTTGCAAATGTCAATCAAACAATTCTCATTGTAGCATCCAATTTTTTAATAACAAACTACTCTCGAGTTACAGTCCAATTCGCAAATCCCTTACCCCTTTTTGCAAATGTCAACCAAACAATTCTGATTGTAGCATCTAATTTTTTAATAACAAACGACTCTCGAGTTACACTCCAGTCCGCATATCTCTTACCCCTTTTTGCAAATGTCAATCAAACAATTCTCATTGTAGCATCCAATTTTTTAATAACAAACTACTCTCGAGTTACAGTCCAATTCGCAAATCCCTTATCCCTTTTTGCAAATGTCAATCAAAGAATTCTGATTGTAGCATCCAATTTTTTAATAGCAAACTACTCTCGAGTTACAATCCAATTCGCAAATCCCTTACCCCTTTTTGCAAATGTCAATCAAACAATTCTGATTGTAGCATCCAATTTTTTAATAACAAACTACTCTCGAGTTACACTCCAATCCGAAAATCCCTTACCCCTTTTTGCAAATGTCAATCAAACAATTCTCATTTTAGCATCCAATTTTTTAATAACAAACTACTCTCGAGTTACACTCCAATCTGCAGGTGTCTTACCCTTTTTTGCGAATGTCAATCAAACAATTCTCATTGTAGCATCCAATATTTTAATAACAAACTACTCTCGAGTTACAGTCCAATTCGCAAATCTCTTATCCCTTTTGCAAATGTCAATCAAAGGATTCTGATTGTAGCATCCAATTTTTTAATAGCAAACTACTCTCGAGTTACACTCCAATCCGCAAATCCCTTACCCCTTTTTGCAAATGTCAATCAAACAATTCTCATTGTAGCATCAAATTTTTAATAACAAACTACTCTCGAGTTACAGACCAATTTGCAAATGCCTTATCCCTTTTTGCAAATGTCAATCAAAAAATTCTGATTTTAGCATCCAATTTTTTAATAGCAAACTACTCTCGAGTCACAATCCAATTCGCAAATCCCTTACCCCTTTTTGCAAATGTCAATCAAACAATTCTGATTGTAGCATCCAATTTTTTAATAACAAACTACTCTCGAGTTACACTCCAATCCGCAAATCCCTTACCCCTTGTTGCAAATGTCAATCAAACAATTCTCATAGTAGCATCCAATTTTTTAATTACAAACTACTCTCGAGTTACAGTCCAATTCGCAAATCCCTTATCCCTTTTTACAAATGTCAATCAAAGAATTCTGATTGTGGCATCCAATTTTTTAATAGCAAACTACTCTCGAGTTACAATCCGATTCGCAAATCCCTTACCCCTTTTTTCAAATGTCAATCAAACAATTCTGATTGTAGCATCCAATTTTTTTATAACAAACTACTCTCGAGTTACACTCCAATCCGCAAATCCCTTACCCTTTTTTGCAAATGTCAATCAAACAATTCTCGTTGTAGCATCCAAGTTTTAATAACAAAATACTCTCGAGTAAAGGCAATCTTCCAAAAAATCAGAAAAAGCAGTCGTTTTTTAAAATGTCCACGTGTAACTGTAGTGTCTCAGGCGCGGGTTTTCTTATAGTTTCTAAACATGCTTGGCCACTTTGTAGTTTTGCCAACTCTTTTAAAATGTGCATGTCAAACTGTAGTGTCTTAGGCGTGGGTTTTCTTGTCCCTTTCAAATCTTATACACGCTTACTACTTATATCTGAGAGCCTTTAACGAAATACAATGTTTTTTAGACAGAAAAATGCAAATGGGAAAAACAAAACATGAAATGGCTTTAAATGGGGCGAAAGATAAATAATAAATTGCGTAATTTAAAGAAAGATGAGGGGACTGGACTCCTGGGAGGGGGGCCGTCTATGGTGGGGGGGGGGGAGGAGGCCCGTTATTTCCATCGCCAGACCAATATTGTATTATTATTCATATATTTTTTTATTGCTCAAAGCGCTAATTTTCAAGTTTTTATTCATTGTTTGCCCTCCTCCGTCCACTATAGGTGCCGGCCTGGTCGCAGGCCGCCTCTTAGAAAGTGTCCATCCATCCGAACGGTTTATCTCAAACCTGACGCAACCCAGGGGGCATTCTCAGATAGAATATCAAAACGCACAAATGGGGAAATTTTTTGTTACCATCCATCCCACCCGCTGCAGGGGATTTTGGTCAATGTCGAATCTTTCGGAGAGGAGGGAATCCGGACTAGGCGATAAATTAGGTTAAAAAATGATCTTGCTTGACATGATTTAAATAGTAGTAACAATAAGGAAATTATCATAGAATTTTTAGGACATGGCCCCTTCTGACGTTACGTCATCCCTGTTTCTAGTGCTCAGCTCGCAAGATTCTCACCCCTGGCAGGCCAGCCGGGATTCCACGCGTTCTATTATTTCTTCTATATTGGCATTATTCCTAGCCATTTTTGTGGCAAATTGTTTTTTCTGGAAGATCCCCAGGATTTCCGTGACCAAGTCTAATATGAATGACCCCATTGTATCTCACAAGCTAGAGTAAAAGGAACCCATGGAGAGAATCTCCCCGAGCAAAGAACACACAACAGTTCTGCATAATAGCGGCTTTGCACATCTTAAGCAATGAAACCTAATGGGAGAGGTTGGAAAATAACCTTGCGAGAAGGATAGATACCCAAACCGTTAACAAGTGTACATATGTCCCAGAGTGAAATGGCGCTGCCACACTGTTTTCACACCAGCAACACCTTCCACATGACACCAGCCCTCACCCCCTATGACATTTTCAACCTTTTTCATTCCAAAAATAAGCTTCTGGAATCTAAATTATACAACCCTTTGTTTTTTTTACTTGAACTGCGGGGACTCAGTATTTCATTGCTAAAATGTGTTACGCCAATGCAATTCACGACACAGAGTATTTAAAACCCTTCTTGGCCTTTCATTGTTTTGGTAATGATCTTACAGGTTGACCGCGATTTTCTACACTTTACCCTTGATTTCCACGGTGGTCATGATTCCTAGGGTTACCCCTGGTTTCTATAGCTTGCTCACGCACACACACACACACACGTATGTGTGTGTGTGTGTGTGTGTGTGTGGGTTTGTGGGTGTGTTTGTGTATGTGTGCGTGTGTGTGTGTTTGTGTGTGTGTGTGTGTGTGTTTGTGATTCTGTTTGTGTGTGGGTGTGTGTGTATGTGTGTCCAAACCAAGTGTGTAGAAATCCTGGTCAACTTCTATGCAATCATTAGAAAAGCAATGAAAGTAGTATTGATATAATATAAGGTACGAGGCAGGTAGGAAATTACTGGTACAATCTAAGGTAGCAGACAGTCCCACCATATAGCTATAATATAAGGTAGCAGAGTGTCTCCCGTCATACAAGCAGACAGTGTAATGACCGGAATTCAACTACCGTGAAAATTCGTGCTGATCTGTGTTCAAAGTGCGTGATGTTTCCTTTGTTTGAAACTGTGAAATTCTTTTTGTAATTTAATTTGTTTAATTAATTTACATAAATTATTTATTATTAATTAATTTACATAATTACATTATTTTTTTTTAAACTTTTTTTTAACTTTTTTTAAACTTTTTTTTAACTTTTTTTAACTTTTTTTTTACTTTTTTTAACTTTTTTTTAACTTTTTTTTAACTTTTTTTAACTTTATTTTAACTTTTTTTAACTTCTTTTTAACTTTTTTTTCTAACTTTGTTTTAACTTTTTTTGCATTAACTTGAGAGTAGTTTGTTAGAAATGCGTCGTTGATAATTAAAAAATCGGATGCTAAACTCAGAAAAACAAAAGGATTGTAATGCCTGATTGGCTCGTATATTTTGCATGATATTTCTAAAGTCAATTAAGATAAAGAAATGTCTGAGTGTAGATTTTACATCACCAGGCACGTGCGAGGGAAATTTTTTGTTGGTGGGGGGCTTAAAAAGGCAAAAATGGGTGAACTACATGAGTTTATAAGACGGTTCGTGAAAATTCAAGGTTTTTTCTGATTTTTTGGAAAATTGCCTTAACTTGAGAGTAGTTTGTTGGAAATGTGTCGTTGATAATTAAAAAATCGGATGCTAAACTCAGACAAACAAAAGGATTTTAACACCTGATTGCCTCGTATATTTTGCATGATATTTCTAAAGTCAATTAAGATGAAGAAATGTCGGAGTGTAGGTTTTATCTCACCCGGCCCATGCGAGGGAAATTTTTTGTTGGTGGGGGGCTTAAAAAGGCAAAAATGGGTGAACTACATGAGTTTATAAGACGATTCGTGAAAATCCCAAGGTTTTTTTCTGATTTTTTGGACAATTTCCTTAACTTGAGAGTAGTTTGTTAGAAATGCATCTTTGATAATTAAAAAATTGGATGCTAAACTCAGACGAACAAAAGGATTGTAACACCTGATTGGCTCGTATATTCTGCATGATATATATAAAGTCAATTAAGATGAAGAAATGTCGGAGTGTAGATTTTACATCACCAGGCACGTGCGAGGGAATTTTTTTGTTGGTGGGGGGCTTAAAAAGGCAAAAATGGGTGAACTACATGAGTTTATAAGACGGTTAATGAAAATCCCAAGGTTTTTTCTGATTTTTTGGACAATTTTTTGTTGGTGGGGGGCTTAAAAAAGCAAAAATGGGTGAACTAAATGAGTTTATTAGACGATTCGTGAAAATCCCATGTTTTTTTTTATTTTTTGGAAAAATTTTTGTTGGTGGGGGGCTTAAAAAGGCAAAAATGGGTGAACTACATGAGTTTATAAGACGATTCGTGAAAATCCAAAGGTTTTTTCTGATTTTTTTTGACAATTGCCTTAACTTGAGAGTAGTTTGTTGGAAATGCGTCGTTGATAATTAAAAAATCGGATGCTAAACTCAGACAAACAAAAGGATTGTAACACCTGATTGGCTCGTATATTTCTGCATGATATTTCTAAAGTCAATTAAGATAAAGAAATGTCGGAGTGTAGGTTTTACATCACCAGGCACGTGCGAGGGAAATTTTTTGTTGGTGGGGGGCTTAAATAGGCAAAAATGGCTGAACTACATGAGTTTATAAGACGGTTCGTGAAAATCCAAGGTTTTTTCTGATTTTTTGGAAAATTGCCTTAACTTGAGAGTAGTTTGTTAGAAATGCGTCGTTGATAATTAAAAAATCGGATGCTAAACTCAGACAAACAAAGGGATTTTAACACCTGATTGGCTCGTATATTTTGCATGATATTTCTAAAGTCAATTAAGATGAAGAAATGTCGGAGTGTAGGTTTGACATCATCAGGAACGTGCGAAGGAAATTTTTTGTCCGTGGGTGATTTTAACAGCCAAAAATGAGCGAACTACATGACTATACGAGGCGATTCATAAAAACTCTCCGTTTTCATTAGATTTTTTGAAGAATTGCCTTAACTTCCGAGTCTTGTGTTAGAAATGCTTTATTGATAATTAAAAAATCGGATGCTAAACTCAGACAAACAAAAGGATTGTAACAGCTGATTGACTCCTATATTTTGCATGATATTTATAAAGTCAATTAAGATGAAGAAATGTTGGAGTGTAGGTTTTACATCACCAGGCACGTGCAAGGGAAATTTTTTGTTGGTGGGGGGCTTAAAAAGGCAAAAATGGGTGAACTACATGAGTTTATAAAACGGTTCATGAAAATCCCAAGTTTTTTTTTTGATTTTTTGGACAATTTTTTGTTGGTGGGGGGCTTAAAAATGCAAAAATGGGTGAACTGCATGAGTTTATAAGACGATTCGTGAAAATCCCAATTTTTTTTTTTTGACAATTTTTTGTTGGTGGGGGGCTTAAAAAGGCAAAAATGGGTGAACTACATGATTTTATAAGACGATTCGTGAAAATCCAAAGGTTTTTTCTGATTTTTTTGACAATTGCCTTAACTTGAGAGTAGTTTGTTAGAAATGCGTCGTAGATAATTAAAAAATCGGATGCTAAACTCAGACAAACAGAAGGATTGTATCACCTCATTGGCTCGTAAATTTTGAATGGTATTTCTAAAGTCAATTAAGATGAAGAAATGTCGGAATGGAGGTTTGAAATCACCCGACACGTGTGAGGGAAATGTTTTGTTGGTGGGGGGCTTAAAAGGCAAAAATTGGTGAGCTACATCAGTTTATAAGACGGTTCTTAAAAATCACAAGGTTTTTTCTGATTTTTTGGACAATTTTTTGTTGGTGGGGGGGGGGGGGGGGGTTAAAAAGGCAAAAATGGGTGAACTACATGAGTTTATAAGACGATTCGTGAAAATCCCAAGGTTTTTTGATTTTTTGGACAATTTTTTGTTGGTGGGGAGCTTAAAAAGGCAAAAATGGGTGAACTACATGAGTTTATAAGACCATTCGTGAAAATCCCAAGGTTTTTTCTGATTTTTTGGACATTTGCCTTAACTTGAGAGTAGTTTGTTAGAAATGCGTCGTTGATAATTAAAAAATTGGATGCTAAACTCAGACAAACAATAGGATTGTAACACCTGATTGGCTCGTATATTTTGCATGATATTTCTAAAGTCAATTAAGATGAAGAGATGTCGGAGTGTAGGTTTGACATCACCAGGCACGTGCAAGGGAAATTTTTTGTTGGTGGGGGGCTTAAAAAGGCAAAAATGGGTGAACTAGATGAGTTTATAAAACGGTTCATGAAAATCCCAAGTTTTTTTTTTGATTTTTTGGACAATTTTTTGTTGGTGGGGGGCTTAAAAAGGCAAAAATGGGTGAACTGCATGAGTTTATAAGACGATTCGTGAAAATCCCAATTTTTTTTTTTGACAATTTTTTGTTGGTGGGGGGCTTAAAAAGGCAAAAATGGGTGAACTACATGATTTTATAAGACGATTCGTGAAAATCCAAAGGTTTTTTCTGATTTTTTGGACAATTGCCTTAACTTGAGAGTAGTTTGTTAGAAACGCCTCGTTGATAATTAAAAAATCGGATGCTAAACTCAGACAAACAAAAGGATTGTAACACCTGATTGCCTCGTATATTTTGCATGATATTTCTAAAGTCAATTAAGATGAAGAAATGTCGGAGTGTAGGTTTTACATCACCAGACACGTGCGAGGGAAATTTTTTGTTGGTGGGGGGCTTAAAAAGGCAAAAATTGGTGAACTACATGAGTTTATAAGACGCTTCGTGAAAATCCCAAGGTTTTTTCTGATTTTTTGGACAATTTTTTGTTGGTGGGGGGCTTAAAAAGGCAAAAATGGGTGAACTACATGAGTTTATAAGACGCTTCGTGAAAATCCCAAGGTTTTTTCTGATTTTTTGGACAATTTTTTGTTGGTGGGGGGCTTAAAAAGGCAAAAATGGGTGAACTACATGAGTTTATAAGACGGTTCGTATAATCCCAAGGTTTTTTCTTATTTTTGGACAATTGCCTTAACTTGAGAGTAGTTTGTTAGAAATGCGTCGTTGATAATTAAAAAATAGGATGCTAAACTCAGACAAACAAAAGGATTGTAACACCAGATTGGCTCGTATATTTTTCATGATATTTCTAAAGTCAATTAAGATGAATAAATGTCTGAGTGTAGGTTTTACATCACCAGGTAAGAGCGAGGGAAATTTTTTGTTGGTGGGGGGCTTAAAAAGGCAAAAATGGGTGAACTACTTGAGTTTATAAGACGGTTCGTGAAAATACCAAGGTTTTTTCTGATTTTTTGGACAATTTTTTGTTGGTGGTGGGGGGGGGGGGGGGTTAAAAAGGCAAAAATGGGTTAACTACATGAGTTTATAAGACGATTCGTGAAAATCCCAAGGTTTTTTTGATTTTTTGGACAATTTTTTGTTGGTGGGGAGCTTAAAAAGGCAAAAATGGGTGAACTACATGAGTTTATAAGACCATTCGTGAAAATCCCAAGGTATTTTCTGATTTTTTGGACAATTGCCTTAACTTGAGAGTAGTTTGTTAGAAATGCGTCGTTAATGATTAAAAAATTGGATGCTAAACCCAGACAAACAAAAGGAATGTAACACCTGATTGGCTCGTTTATTTTGCATGATATTTCTAAAATCAATTAAGATGAAGAAATGTCGGAGTGTAGGTTTTAAATCACCAGGAACTTGCAAGGGAAATTTTTTGTTGGTGGGGGGCTTAAAAAGGCAAAAATGGGTAAACTACATGAGTTTATAAGACGGTTCGTTAAAATCCCAAGGTTTTTTCTGATTTTTTGGACAATTGCCTTAACTTGAGAGTAGTTTGTTAGAAATGCATTGTCGATAATTAAAAAATCGGATGCTAAAATCAGACAAACCAAAGGATTGGATTACCTGATTAGCTCGTATATATTGCATGATATTTTTAAAGTCAATTAAGATGAGGAACTGACGGAGTGTATGCTTGACCACCCCCGGCTCGGGCCAGAGAAATTGTTGCTGGATGGGGTGCTTAAAAAGGCAAAAATAGGTGTACTAAAAGGGTTTATAAGAAAATTCGTGAAAATTCCAAGGTTTTTTTCTGAGTTTTCGTACAATTACATTAAATTTAGGGTAATTTTTTAGAAATGCTTCGTTGTTAATTAAAAAATCAGATTCTAAATTCAGACAAACACAAGGATTGTAACACCTGATTGGCTCGTAAATTTTGCATGATATTTCTAAAGTCAATTAAGATGAAGAAATTTCGGAGTGTAGGTTTGACATCACCACGCACGTGCGAGGGTAATTTTTTGGTGTGGTAGTGCTTAAAAAGGCAAAACGTGGTGAACTACTTGAGTCTATAAGACGATTTATGAAAATACCAAGGTTTTTTTCTGATTTTTTGGACAATTGCCTTAACTTGAGAGTAGTTTGTTAGAAATTCGTCGTTAATAATTAAAAACTCGGATTCTAAACTCAGACAAACAAAAGGATTGTAACGCCTGACTGGCTCGTATATATTGCATGATATTTCTAAAGTCAATTAAGATGAAGAAATGTCGGAGTGTAGGTTTGACGTCACCAGGCACATGCGAGAGAAATTTTTTGTTGGTGGGGGGCTTAAAAAGGCAAAAATGAGTGAACTACATGAGTTTATAAGACGATTCGTGAAAATCCCAAGGTTTTTTCTGATTTTTCGGACAATTACCTTAACTTGAGATTAGTTTGTTAGAAATGCTTCGTTTATAATTAAAAAATCGGATTCTAAACTCAGACAAACACAATGATTGTAACACCTTATTGGCTCGTATATTTTGCATGATATTTCTAAATTCAATTAAGATGAAGAAATGTCGGAGTGTAGGTTTTACATCACCAGGCACGTGCGAGGGAAATTTTTGTTGGTGGGGGGCTTAAAAAGGCAAAAATGGGTGAACTACATGAGTTTATAAGACGGTTCGTGAAAATCCCAAGGTTTTTTCTGATTTTATATATATATATACTACTACTACTAACAACTCATCGCAGGACCTCTCTGTGCATGTGTCTTCGCTATGTGTGTGTCGTCTCTATGTGTGTGTGTGTGTGCGTGTGTCGTCTCTGTGTGTGTATCGTCTCTGTGCATGTGTCCTCGCTATGTGTGTGTCATCTCTGTGTGTGTGTGTGTATCAGCATAATTTACGCTATTTAATGCCCCCCTCTGGCGCGCCGGAGGGGGGCGACACACACACAGGGACGACACACACACAGAGACGACACAACCATAGCGACGGCACATGCACAGACAGGAAACACACACACACACATGTAAAAATACCCTTCTCCTCTTCCATGGAAAATTTCCCCCTCAAGACTATACCATTCCTGTCGACTTTTGGAGGGTGTTTCCCCATTTTTTGATAATCAGACAATTTTTTCAAGTTCTTAGCTTTTGACTGGCAACACTAAAGTTAATGAATCCTAGATCTTTGGAAACAAGCTCTATTTCTGCCCGTTTAAGTTTTGATGTTGCTCCTTATTTTCAGTTGAAGAAACTTTTTTATAATTTAATTTCTTATTGTGGGCCACGATTGAAGTTGTTTTCATGTAAATATACCCTTCCCCTCTTCCATGGATTGTCTGAGTTTAGCCTCCAATTTTTTAATTATCAACGACGCATTTCTAACAAACTACTCTCAAGTTAAGGCAATTGTCCAAAAAATCAGAAAAAACCTTTCGATTTTCACGAATCGTCTTATAAACTCAAGTAGTACATCAATTTGTGCCCATTTGATCCCTCCACCAACAAAAAATTTCCCTCGCACCTGGCTTGTTATGTCAAACATAATCTCCAACAATTATTAATCTTAATATATAATAGATATATATAGTAAACCGTACGAGGAAATAAGATTTTACAATCATTTTGTTTGTCTGAGTTTAGTATTTGATTTTTTATTTATCAACGATGTATTTCTAACAAACTACTCTCAAGTTAAGGCAATTGTCCAAAAAATCAGAAAAAATCTTGGGATTTTCGTGAACCGTCTTATAAACTCATGTAGTTCACCCGTTTTTGCCTTTTCAAGCCCCCCACCAACAAAAAAATTCCATCACACGTGCCTGGTGATGTATAACCTACACTACGACATTTCTTCATCTTAATTGACTTTAGAAATATCATGCAAAATATACGAGCCAATCAGGTAATACAATCCTTTTGTTTGTCTGAGTTTAGCATCCGATTTTTTAATTATCAACGACGCATATCTAAAAAACTACTTTCAAGTTAAGGCGATTGTCCAAAGAATCAGACAAATCCTTGTGATATTCAGGAACTGTCTTATAACCTCTTGTAGTTCACTCATTTGTGCCATTTTAAGCCCCCCACCCACGAAAAATTTATCTCCCATTTGGCTGGTGATGTAAAACCTACACTACTACATTTCTTCATCTTCATTGATTTTAGAAATATCATGCATAATATACGAGCCAATCAGGTGTTACAATCCTTTTGTTTGTCTGAGTTTAGCATCCGATTTTTTTAATTATCAACGACGCATTTCTAACAAACTACTCTCAAGTTCAGGCAATTGTCCAAAAAATCAGAAAAAACATTAGGATTTTCACGAACCGTCTTATAAACTCATGTAGTTCACCCATTTTTGCCTTTTTAAGCCCCCCACCAACAAAAAATTTCCCTCGCACAAGCCTGGTGATGTAAAACCTACACTCCGACATTTCTTCATCTTAACTGACTTTAGAAATATCATGCAAAATATACGAGCCAACCAGGTGTTACAATCCTTTTGTTTGTCTGAGTTTAGCATCCGGTTTTTTAATTACCAACGACGCATTTCTAACAAACTACTCACAAGTTAAGTCCATTGTCCAAAAAATCAGAAAGAATCTAGGGATTTTAACGAGCCTTCTTATAAACTCTTGTAGTTCACCCATTTTTGCCTTTTTAATCCCCCCACCAACGAAAAATTTCTCTCGCACGTGCCTGGTGATGTCAAACCTACACTCCGACATTTCTTCATCTTAATTGATTCAGAAATATCATGCAAAATATACGAGCCAATCAGGTGTTACAATCCTTTTGTTTGTCTGAGTTTAGCATCCGATTTTTTAATTATCAACGAGGCATTTCTAACAAACTACTCTCAAGTTAAGGCAATTGTCCAAAAAATCTGAAAAAAATTTGGGATTTTCACGAACCGTCTTATAAACTCATTTAGTTCACCCATTTTCGCCTTTTTAAGCCCCCCACCAACAAAAAATTTACCTCGCACGTGCCTGGTGATGTCAAACCTACACTCCGACATTTCTTCATCTTAATTGACTTTAGAAATATCATGCAAAATATACGAGCCAATCAGGTGTTACAATCCTTTTGTTTGTCTGAGTTTAGCATCCGATTTTTTAATTATCAACGACGCATTTCTAACAAACTACTCTCAAGTTAAGGCAATTGTCCAAAAAATCAGAAAAAAACCTTGGCATTTTCACGAATCGTCTTATAAACTCGTGTAGTTCACCCATTTTTGCCTTTTTAAACACCCCACCAACAAAAAATTTCCCTTGCACATGACTGGTGATATCAAAACTATAGCCCAACATTTCTTCATGTTAAGTGACTTGAGAAATATCATGCAAGCTATACAAGCCAATCAGATGTTACAATCCTTTTGTTTGTCTGAGATTAGCATCCAATTTTGTAATTATCAACGACGCATATCTAACAAACTACTCTCAGGTTAAGGCAATTGTCCAAACAATCAGAAAAAACCTCGGGATTTTCACGAACCGTCTTATAAATTCATGTAGTTCACCCATTTTTGCCTTTTTAAGCCCCCCACCAACAAAAAATTTCCCTCGCACGTGTCTGGTGATGTAAAATCTACACTCCGACATTTCTTCATCTTAATTGACTTTAACAATTTCATGCAAAATATACGAGCCAATCAGGTGTTACAATCCTTTTGTTTGTCTGAGTTTAGCATCCAATTTTTTAATTAGCAACAACGCATTTCTAACAAACTACTCTCAAAATAAGGCAATTGTCCAAAAAATCAGAAAAAAACTAGGGATTTTCACGAATCGTCTTATAAACTCATGTAGTTCGACCATTTTTGCTTTTTAAGCCCCCCACCAACAAAAAATTGTCCAAAAAATCAGAAAAAACCTTGGGGTTCTTACGAATCGTCTTATAAACTCAGGTAGTTCACCCATTTTTTCCTTTTTATGCCCCCCACCAACAAAAAATTGTCCAAAAAATCAGAAAAAACCTTGGGATTTTCACGAATCGTCTTATAAACTCATGTAGTTCACCCATTTTTGTCTTTTTAAGCCCCCCACCAACAAAAAATTACCCTCGCACGTGCCTGGTGATGTCAAACCTACACTCAGACATTTCTTCATCTTAATTGACTTTAGAAATATCATGCAAAATGTACGTGCCAATCAGGTGTTACAATCCTTTTGTTTGTCTGAGTTTAGTATCCGATTTTTTAATTATCAACGACGCATTTATAACAAACTACTCTCAAGTTAAGGCAATTGTCCAAAAAATCAGAAAAAATATTGGAATTTTCATGAATCGTCTTATAAACTCATGCAGTTCACCCATTTTTGCCTTTTTAAGCCCCCCACCAACAAAAAATTTCCCTCGCACGTCTCTGGTGACGTAAAACCTACACTCCGACATTTCATCATCTTAATTGACTTTAGAAATATCATGCAAAATATACGAGCCAATCAGGTGTTACAATCCTTTTGTTTGTCTGAGCTTAGCATCCGATTTCTAAATTATCAACGACGCATTTCTAACAAAATACTCTCAAGTTAAGGCAATTGTCCAAAAAATCAGAAAAAACCTTGGGATTTTTGAGAATCGTCTTATAAACTCATGTAGTTCACCTATTTTTGCCTTTTTTAACCCCTCACCAACAAAAAATTTCCCTTGCACGTGACTCGTGATATCAAACCTACAATCCGACATTTCTTCATCTTAATTGAATTTAGAAATATCAGGCAAAATATACGAGCCAATAAGGTGTTACAATCCTTTTGTTTGTCTGAGTTTAGCATCCGATTTATTAATTATCAACGACGCATCTCTAACAAACTACTCTCAAGTTAAGGCAATTGTCCAAAAATCAGAAAAAAACCTTGGGATTTTCACGAACCGTCTTATAAACTCAAGTAGTTCACCCATTTTTACCTTTTTAAGCCCCCCACCAACAAAACTTTCCCTCGCACGTGCCTGGTGATGTAAAACCTACACTCCGACATTTCTTTATCTTAATTGACTTTAGAAAGCCAATCAGGTGTTACAATCCTTTTGTTTGTCTGTGTTTAACATCCGATTTTTTAATTATCAACAACGCATTTCTAACAAACTACTCTCAAGTTAAGGCAATTGTCCAAAACATCAGAAAAAACCTTGGAATTTTCATGAATCGTCTTATAAACTCATGTAGTTCACCCATCTTTGCCTTTTTAAGCCCCCCACCAACAAAAAATTGTCCAAAAAATTAGAAAAAACCTTGGGATTTTCACGAATCGTCTTATAAACTCATGTAGTTCACCCGTTTTTGCCTTTTTAAGCCCCCCACCAACAAAAAATTTCCCTCGCACGTGCCTGATGATGTAAAACCTACACTCCGACATTTCTTCATCTTAATTGACATTAGAAATATCATGAAAAATAGATGAGCCAATCATGTGTTAAGATCTTTGTGTTTTTGTGAGTTTAGCATTAAATTTTTTAATTACCAACGACGCATTTCTAACAAACTACTCTCAAGTTAAGGCACTTGTCCAAATAATAAGAAAAAACCTTGGGATTTTCACGAACTGTCTTATAAACTCATGTAGTTCACCTATTTTTGCCTTTTTAAGCCCCCCACCATCAAATAATTTCCCTTGCACGTGCTTGGTGATGTAAAACCTACACTCCGACATTTCTTCATCTTATTTGACTTTAGAAATATCATGAAAAATATACGAGCCAATCAGGTGTTACAATCCTTTTGTTTGTCTGAGTTTAGCATCCGATTTATTAATTATCAACGACGCATTTCTAACAACCTACTCTCAATATCTGGCAAAAAAAATTGAAAAAAAGTTAGAAAAAAAGTTAAACAGAAGTTAAAAAAGTTAAAAGAAAGTAAAAAAAAGTTAAAAAAAAGTTAAAAAAAGTAAAAAAAAGTTAAAAAAAAAAGTTAAAAAAAAGTTAAAAAAAAGTTAAAAAAAGTTAAAAAAAAGTTAAAAAAAAAGATTTGTTAGAAAAAAATTAAAAATTAAAGTTAAAAAAAGTAAAAAAAAAATTAAATTAATTGATGCAATTATGTAAATTAATTAATAATAAATTAATTTAATTAAATTAATTAAACAAATTAAATTACAAAAAGAATTTCACAATTTCAAACAAAGGAAACATCACGCACTTTGAACACAGATCGGCACGAATTTTCACGGTAGTTGAATTCCGGTCATTACACTGTCTGCTTGTATGGCGGGAGACACTCTGCTACCTTATATTATAGCTATATGGTGGGACTGTCTGCTACCTTAGATTGTACCAGTAATTTCCTACCTGCCTCTTACCTTATATTATATCAATACTACTAATGAAACTCTTACAATTTAATAAAAAACAGAGCAAACATAAAAAAAACAGTAACGTCAGAGGAGGCCATGTCCTACAAATTCTATGATAATTTCCTTATTATTACTACTTTTTAAATCATATCGAGCAAGATCGTTTTTTAACCTCCTTTATCGCCAAGCCGAAGTCCAGAATCCGTCCCCTTGGAACGAGTTGACAATGACCAAATTTCCTTGCAGCTTGCGGGATGGGTGGTAACAAAAAATTTTCCCCTTTGCACGTTTTGATATTTTTGCTGAAAAATACCCATTGGGTTGCGTCAGGGCTCAGACAAACCTTTGGGGGGACTGGAAATTTCCTCGAGCCTGCATGCGACCTGGCCGGCACCTGTAGCGGACGGAGGCGGGCTAACAATAGATAAAAACTAGAAAATTAGCGTTTTGTGCAACGAAAAAAAAAATGAATAAAAGGCAACGTTGAGCTGGCGACGGAAAAAATGATCCTCCTCCCAATCCCTTAGACCGCCCCCCGCCACGGAGTCTTCTTCCCTCAACTTTCCTTAAATTATGCATGTTATTGTTTATATTTCACCCCATTTAAAGCAATTTCATGTTTTGTTTTGTCTATTTGCATTTTCCTGTCCCAAAAACAATTATTTCGTTAAGGGCTCTCAGAAATACCTCAATAAGGCCTACTAATTTACCTCGGATAAGAACCCTCTTCCTCTAAAATTGGCTGCTAGGAACCCCCCTCTCTCTTTAATTTATTCTAGTTATTGTTTATATATTTTATCCCATTTTAAACCTTTTCATGTTTTGATTTTACGTTTGCATTTTTCTGTCTCCAAACGCTGTATTTTGTTAATGGGTCTCAGAAATACCTCAATAGAGCGTAAAAATTTACCCCTAGTAACAGCCCCTCCCCCTTAGGAATTGCCTGCTAGAAGCCCTCGTCTTTCTTTAATTTATGCATATTATTGTTCATATTTTACCCCATTTTAAGCCTTTTTCATGTTTTGATTTTGGCCAATTTGTCCCACGACGTTAAAAGTTCAGGAAAATATACCTTTGAGCAGGACACTCCCCCCACAGTCTTTAGGGCCAGGGCTAAAAGTTATGCCCTCAGAGCATATAAGCTTTTATTGAAATGTTTGTCGTAAAAACTTGAAAAAGGGCTCATTCGTTTGAAAATTCAAAGGTCTTGTGCCCTTTTTAATTGTCGAAAGTGACTTGAGGGCAACAAACCCCCCTGTCTGACCACCTTTCCCCCAAAACCATCCAATCATAATTTTTAGATAGCTATTTTATTCAACATAGTTGAAAGTTTTGGAAATTAGGTCTTTAAGGATGAAAACCCCTCCTCCCACAGCCCTCAGGGCAAGGGTTGTAAGTTATGTTATCGGGGCATATAAATTTTTTATTGACAGCGTTGTCGTAGAAACTTCAAAAGGACTCATTCAATTGGAAATTGAAAGGGCTAGTTCCTTTTTTAATAGTTGAAAGTGATTGGATTAGCAACTAATTCCTCTCTCACTCACATCATTTTCCCAATTAGTTGCTATCTCACTCCCACCATTTTCCCAAACGCATTCAATCAAAATTTTGAGATATCCATTTTGTTCAACGTAGTTGAAAGTTCTGGAAATTAGGTCTTTTAGGATGATAGCCCCCTCAGAGTCTTCAATGCAAGGGTTGTAAGTTATGCCCTGGGGGTATATAAGGTTTATATGGAAAGCTGTTGTAAAAATTTCGAAAAGGACTCATTTGATTGGAAACTGAAATTGCCCTTTTTCTTAGGTAGCGCAATCGCGGTGCCTAAGTAAAGAATAATGTTGGCACAATGTATTATTTTGTTCCATTCTAGTGCAATTTGTATCGAAGGAGTTGTCGTAGAAACTTCAAAAACGGCTCATTCGATTGGAAATTGGAGCGACTAGTGCCATTTTTAATTGCCAAAAGCAACTGGAAGGCAACTAACACCCCTTCCACACCCACTATTTCCCCAAACACATTTAATCAAAATTTTGAGATAGCCATTTTGTTCAACGTAGTTGCTTTCCACATCGAAATTATGTTTTTGAGCAGAAAACTCCCCCACAGTCCCCAGGGCAAGGTTTGTAAGTTATGCCCCGGGGAAGTATAAGGTTGCTATAGGAATTATTGATGCAGAACCTTCAAAAAATTATTTAAAAATTTAAAAATCATAGGCAGCGCAATCGCGCTGCTTGCGATTTGTAAGCGCAAGGTTTGTAAGATATGCCCTGGGGGCATATAAGGCTTATATAGAAAGTTGTTGTAAAAAATTTTAAAAGGGCTCATTTGATTGGAAATTGAAATTGCCCTTTTTCATAGGCAGCGCAATCGCGGTGCCTAAGTGAAGAACGATGTTGGCACAATATATTATTTTTTTCCATACCAGGGAACTTCGTCTCGAAGGATGTGTCGAAGAAACTTCGAAAAGGGCTCTTTCGATTGGAAATATGAATTGCTATGGCTAGTGCCCCTTTTAATAGTCGAAAGGAATGGGACGGCAGCTAACACCCCTTCCACGCCCACCATTTCCCCAAATATATCCAATCAAAATTTTGAGATAGCCATTTTGTTCAGTGTAGTTGATTTCCAGATAGAAACTTATGTTTTTGAGGAGGACACTCCCCCACAGATCTCAGGAAAAGGGTTGTAAGTTATCCACTGGGGTATATAAGGTTTTTATAGAAAGAGTTGTCGCAGAAACTTCAAAAAAAGGATCATTCGATTGGAAAAAAGGGCTAGTGCCCTTTTCAATAGTCGAAAGTGATTGGAGGGCAACTAATCCCCCTCACACGCCCACCTTTTCCCCAAACATATCCAATCAAAAGTTTGAGATTACCATTTTGTTCAACGTAGTTGAAAGTTCTGGAATCTAGGTCTTTGAGGATGACAACCCCCCAAGAGCCCTCAGGGCAAGGGTTATAAGTTATGCCGTGGGGGCAAATAAGGTTTTCAAAGAAATTGTTGTCGTAGAAACTTCAAAAAGGGTTCATCTGATTGGGAATTGAAATGGCTAGTGCCCTTTTTAATAGACAAACGTGATTGGAGGGCAACTAACACCCCTTCCACGCCAACCATTTATCCAAACGCATCCAGTAAAAATTTTGAGATTGCCATTTTGTTCAAAGTAGTTGAAAGGTCTGGAAATTATATCTAAGAGGATATCACTCCCCCCAGTCCTCAGAGTAAGGGTTGTAAATTATGCCCTGGAGATATATAAGGTTTTTATCGAAAGCTTTGTCATAGAAACTTGAAAAAGGGCTCATTCGATTGGAAATTCAAAGGCCTAGTGCCCTTTTTAATAGTCAAAAGTGATTGGAGGGCAACTAATCCCCCCTCACGCCCACCTTTTCCCCAAACACATTCAATCAAATTCTTAAGAGAGCTATTTTTTCGACGTAGTTAAATGTTTTGGAAATCAGGTGTTTGAGTATGGTAACCCCCTCAGACTCCTTGGGATCAGGGTGGTGAGTCACTTCCTGGGGGCATATGAAGTTTATATATATAATAATGTCGTAGAAACTCCAAAAAGAGCTCATTCAATTGGAAATTAGAAGGGCTTGTGCCCTTTTTAATATTCGAAAGTGATTGGAGGATAATTATCACCCATCTTGCACCCACCATTTCCCCAACACATATCCAATCAAAATTTTGAGATAGCAATTTTGTTTGACGTAGTTAAAAAGTCTGTAAATTATGTTTTTCAGGATGAACCTCCCCCAACACTCCTCAGAACAAGGGTTATAAGTTAGGTCCTGGGGGAATATAAGTTTTTTTTTATAGAAAGCGTTGTCGTAGAAACTTCAAAAAGGAATCATTCGATAGGAATTTGAACGGCTAGTGCCCTTTTTAATAGTCGAAGTGATTTGATGGCAAGTTACCCCCCTCTTACGCCCATCATTTCCCCAAACACATCAAATCTAAATTTTGAGATAACCATTTTGTTCAACCTAGTTCAAAGGTCCGGAAATTATGTCTTTGAGGATGACAACCCCCTCACAGCCCTCAGGTCAAGGGTTGTATGTTATGCCCTGGGGCATTTAAGGTTATTATAGAAAGTGCTGTCATAGAAACTTCAAAAAGGGCTAATTCGATTGGAAATGGAAAGGGCTAGATCTCTTTTTAATAGTCGGAAACTAACCCCCCTTTCAGGCTCACCATTTCCCCAAACACATTCAATCAAAATTTTGAGATAGCAATTTTCTTCAACGTAATTGAAAGTTCTGGAAATTATGTCTTGGAGGATGAAATCCCCCCCCCCCCTAGCCCTCAGGACAAGGGTTTTTAGTTATGCCCTGGAGGCATATAAGGTTTTATTGAAATCGTTGTCGTAGAAACTTCAAAAGGGCTCATTAGTAGAAAAAGGGTTACCAGCACTGAATAAACATAATTTACGCATGTTTTTATGGTTTTTGTAACTGAGAATGAAAAAAAAGGATTTTTCTCACTTTGATGTATTTTCATGGTTTATAAACAAATAATTAGAACAACAGGGAAATTTTTATACAAGACAGTGGAACGCAACTTTAAATGAATATCTTGACCCTATATCCATGGGCCGTCCTCAGCAAAACAGACGAAGAGAATAAAAAAAATAAAAAAGAAACTTACATTAAAATTCAATCATTAAAACTGAAAGGTTTTTTTAAAAAAATGTTTTAAAACAGCCCTAATATCATTACTTCAAGGAAGTTCAACCAGGACTGGTACTCCAAACGAAATGGACAGAGAACAATTCATTCAGATGGAATTAAAATACTTACAGACAAGCTTTTAAAGCTAATCTCGCCTTCTTGGCAGCCAGCCTAGATGGTCTATTCGTAATAGGTTGAGTGGAGATATTTACTGGTTTTTTAATATCATTAGTTAAATCATTTTTAATTAAATTTGTGTATTGGGCATTAAGCGAATATTCCCCCAAATCTCTATTTAAAGAAATATTAATATTTATTTTGATTTTAATTTCAATTGCCTCTCGAACAACCTATTTTATGCCTAAATCATTGCTAATTAGGCAAGTTTCTTCGAAAAGCATTTTATGACTAGGGTTATCATATATGTGACTGCTTAAAGCAGAATAAAGCAAATATTTGTCTATTAGAATTTAAAGCTTTAGTTATGTCATCTTTGTGTTGTTGCAGGCATTTTTCTAAATTTTGATGGGTTCTACCAACATAAAAATGGCCAAAGTCACATGGTATTTGATAAACCCCTCTCTGGTGAGTAACTGGGGTTATATCTTTACCAGAATTTAAGAAATTCATGATTTAAAATTATTTGTAAATACGACATAAAAATTATTTTGTGTGCAAACTTATTTTAAACTTGTAGTGACTTTTGGAATATAGGGAAGGTAAATTATATTTGAGGGCTTGACGGGAACTTCACATTGCAAAAGACCCTTAATTTTACGGGAGTGTCTTGCCAATCTTCGGCTAGTTGTATTGTTAATAAAGACAATAGGATAACCGTTTTCAAAAAGTATGTCTCTAATAAAATTTAGTTCATCTGTGATGTAAGATTCAGAGCAAATGTTTAGGGCACGGTCGACAAGAGATGTAACAACACCTCTTTTAACTTGTGGGGGGTGATTGGATTTAAAATCTAGATATCTGTTATTTTGTGTGGGTTTTCTTTAAATTTTAAAACCTAGTTTATCAATGTTATGAATAATTAATACATCCAGAAACAGAAATTTATTTGCATTTTCAATTTCTAAGGTAAATTTTAAATTTCGGTCATATGTATTAAGGTGATCTAGCAAGCCCCTAAGTTCATTTTCCCCATAATTCCAGAGTGATATTACATCATTCATATAACGCCCCCAATATACATCTTGTAAAAAATATGAATTTAAGGCCCAATTTTCAAGGTGTTCTACATAAATGTTCGCTAATAACCCGGATTGCGGCGCACCCATAGGGAGACCTTTTTTTTGTGAATTTCCCTTGTCTGCTTTAGTTATTATAATTGAAGGGTCTTTGCGAAGATTAGACAAAACTTTTATGTCGTGCGAAATTTCTGGTGTCAAATTAGTATGAGATGTAACTTTTTTTTTGGCTGCCGCAAAGTGTATTAATAAAACAAGACCTCACTTCATCTGGGTTAGAAATGGATGTGTAGTGTTCGTGCAAAGAAGATTCTAAGAAGGAAACAATATCTGCCACAGGAACTTGTTTTGGTGGAAAATTTTTTTTTTCTCTCCTCTATCTCTCCTCCAGAGCTCTTGAACCTAAGGAAAATCAAATTCTTGAAAAAGGTCCAAAATTTTCTTTTCCACCAAAACAAGTTCCTGTGGCAGATATTGTTTCCTCCTTAGAATCTTCTTTGCACAAACACTACACATCCATTTCTAACCCAGATGAAGTGACGTCTTTTTTTATTAATACACTTTGCGGCAGCCAAAAAAAAAGTTATGTCTCATACTAATTTGACACCAGAAATTTCGCACGACATGAAAATTTTGTCTAATTTTCACAAAAACCCTTCAATTATAATAACTAAAGCAGACAAGGGAAATTCACTTGTAGTCATGGATACCTCAGATTTCGACAATAAAACTTATTCACACTTAAAAGACACAAATACATATACTTCCATGACTCACGACCATACTGATAAGTTTGCAAATAAAATTATAACCGAATTAAAGAATCTAAAGCAAAATAGCAAAATCACCCCAAAATTGTATAATAAATTTCTCCCCTGAGGTAGATTTTGTCCAAAGTTTTATGGTTTACTGAAATTACATAAACAAGGTATTTCCTTAAGGTCAATTATAGCATGTAGGAAAGCCCCTGCCTCCAATATTGGAAAGTGGTTATGTACAGCCTTTAAACCCCTACTTTATTCCCAAAAGTCGTACGTATGTAACTCGGTAGAATTAGTAGAAAAACTTAAAAGTGCAAGCATTTCAGAAAATACAATAGTAAGTAGTTTTGACATAGTTTCTATGTACACAAATATTGATGTAGCAATATCTGAGCAGTTATTAAAAAATAAAATAGAAGAAAACTATAATTTAACTGAAGATTCAACAAAAGGAATAGATTGTGAGGTTTTAATGTCCCTAGTCAAAATTTGTAATAAGTATTCAAGGTATTTTCAGTTCCGTATTCTTTTTATAAACAAAAAAAGGGCTCCCTATGGATGTGCTGCTATCCAGGTTATTAGAAAACATTTATGTAGAACACCTTAAAAATTGGACCTTAAATTCATATTTTTTAAAACATGTCTATTGGGGGCATTATATGGATGATGTAATATCGCTCTGGAATTATGGGGGAAATGAACTTAGGGGCTTTCTAGATCACCAACCTTAGTCATAAAATGCTTTTTGAAGAAACTTGCCTTATTAGCAATGTGTTAGGCATAAAACAGGTTTTTCGAGAGGTAATTGAAATTAAAATCAAAATAATTAGTAATATTTCTTTAAATTGAGATTTGGGGGAATATTCGCTTAATGCCCTATACACAAATTTAAGTAAAAATGATTTAACTAATTATATTAAAAAACCAGTAAATAACTCCACTCAACCTATTACGAATAGACCATCTAGGCTGGCGGCCAAGAAGGCGAGATTAGCTTTAAAAGCTTGTCTGTAAGTACTTTAATTCCATCTGAATGAATTATTCTCTGTCCACATCGTTTGGAGCACCAGTCCTGGTTGAACTTCCTTAAAGTAATGATATTAGGGCTGTTTTTAAACATTTTTTTAACAAATCTTTCAGCTTTAATGATTGAATTTTAATGTAAGTCTCTTTTATATTGTTTTTATTCTCTTCGTCTGTTTTGCTGAGGACGGCCCTTGGATATAGGGTCAAAATATTCATTTAAATTTACGTTCCACTGTCTTGTATAAAAATTTCCCTGTTGTTCTACTTATTTGTTTATGATGGAAAGGCAGTGTGGTCTTCGTCACTATTTGCGTCTAGCTTACGGGGAGCGGCTGACTTATGATATCTTTAATTTTATTAGACTAGGTAAAAAACATGCTAATATTATCAATCAACAAAAGTTTTTAGAATCTTGTAGAAATGAAAACCTTACTCCTAAGTCTTTAAGATATAAATTGAATTTAAATACCCGTAAAGAAGCGCATTTCGCACACACATTACATGTAAAAACTCTAGTCAAATTTATTAAGCAAAAAAAACAAAAGCTACAGATTATTTCCTCAGAAAGAAAATCTCTTGAAAAATTTTTGTGCGAAAATCTGTCCACGGTTGATTATTCTCAGGTTGTACGATTGGAAAGGAATCTGCTTAGTCACGATTTTCGTTTGTCTAGAGAACGTCTTTATAAGAAATTGGAATGTCTGAGGTATGAATCTTCGAATGAATCATCGTGTTTATACCCCGAGGTTTACTCCAGGACCCACTATTGTTAATCTCTCCTCTAGAGCTCTTGAACCTAAGGAAATCCAAACTCTTGAAAAAGGTCCAAAATTTTCTTTTCCACCAAAACAAGTTCATGTGAAAGATATTGTTTCCTCCTTAGAATCTTCTTTGCACAAACACTACACATCCATTTCTAACCCAGATGAAGTGCGGTCTTGTTTTATTAATACACTTTACGGCAGCCAAAAAAAAGTTACATCTCATACTAATTTGACACCAGAAATTTCGCACGGCATGAAAATTTTGTATAATCTTCGCAAAGACCCTTCAATTATAATAACTAAAGCAGACAATGGAAATTCACTTGTAGTCATGGATACCTTAGATTAAGACAATAAAGTTTATTCACACTTAAATGACACAAATACATATACTTCCATGACTCACGACTATACTGATAAGCTTGCGAATACAATTATAACCGAATTAGAGAATCTAAAACAAAATGGCAAAATCACCCCACAATTGTATAATAAATTTCTCCCCCGAGGTAGCTTTTGCACAAAGTTTTACGGTTTACCAAAATTACACAAGCAAGGTATTCCCTTAAGGCCAATTGTAGCATGTACGAAAGCCCCTGTTTCCAATATTGGAAAGTGGTTATGTACAACCTTTAAACCGCTACTTTATTCTCAAAAATCGTACATATGTAATTCGGTAGATTTAGTAGAAAAACTTAAAAGTGCAAGCATTTCAGAAAATACAATAGTAAGAAGTTTTGAGATAGTTTCTATGTACACAAATATTGATGTAGCAATATCTGAGCAGTTATTAAAAAATAAAATAGAAGAAAACTATCATTTAACTGAAGATTCCACAACAGGAGTAGATTGTGAGGTTTTAATGTCACTAGTCATAATTTGTAATAAGTATTCAATTTATTTTTAGTTCCGTAATTCTTTTTATCAACAAAAAAATGGTCTACCTATGGGTGCGCCGCTATCCGGGTTATTAGCGAACATTTATGTAGAACACCTTGAAAATTGGGCCTTAAATTCATATTTTCTAAAACATGTATATTGGGGGCGTTATATGGATGATGTAATATCGCTCTGGAATAATGGGGAAAATAAAATTAGGGGCTTTCTAGATCACCTTAATACATATGACTGAAATTTACAATTTACCTTAGAAATTGAAAATGCAAATAAATTACCGTTTCTGGATATTGTCTTATTATTCATGACATTGATAAACTGGATTTTACAATTTACAGAAAAACCAACACAAAAAACAAATTCCTACATTTTAAATCCAATAACCCCCCAGAGATTAAAAGAAGTGTAGTCAGTTCTTCAGTCGATAATGCCTAACAACTTTTCTCTAAGTCTTACATAACAGATGTACTAGATTTTACTAGAGACATATTTTTTGGAAATGCTTATCCTATTGTCTTTTTTAACATTACAATTTGCCGAAGATTGGTAAAACACTCCCGTAAAATTAATGGTCTTTTGCAATGTGAAGTTCCCGCCAAGCCCTCAAATATAATTTACCTTCCATATATTCCAAAAGTCACTAAAAGTTTAAAAAAAGTTTGCACACAAAATAATTTTTATGTCGTATTTGCAAATAATTTCAAAATCATGAATTTCTTAAATTCTGGTAAAGATATAACCCCAGTTACTCGCCAGAGAGGGTTTTATCAAATACCATGTGACTGTGGCAATTTTTATGTTGGTAGAACCCATAAAAATTTAGAAAAACGCCTGCAACAACACAAAGATGACATAACTAAAGCTTTAAAATCTAATAATACAAATATTTCCTTTGATTCCGCTTTAAGCGGTCACATATATGATAACCCTAGTCATAATATGCTTTTTGAAGAAACTTGCATTATAAGCAATGATTTAGGCATAAAACAGGTTGTTCGAGAGGCAATTGAAATTAAAATCAAAATAAATAGTAATATTTCTTTAAATAGAGATTTGGGGGAATATTCGCTTAATGCCCTATGCACAAATTTAATTAAAAATGATTTAACTAATTATATTAAAAAACCATTAAATAACTCCACTCAACCTGTTACGAATAGACCATCTACGCTGGCTGCCAAGAGGGCGAGATTAGCTTTAAAAGCTTGTCTGTAAGTATTTTAATTCCATTTGAATGAATTGTTCTCTGTCCATTTCGTTTGGAGTACCAGTCCTGGTTGAACTTCCTTGAAGTTGTAATATTAGGGCTGTTTTAAAACATTAAAAAAAAAACTTTAAGTTTTAATGATTGAATTTTAATGTAAGTTTCTTTTATATTGTTTTTTATTCTCTTCGTCTGTTCTGCTGAGGACGGCCCTTGGATATACTGTCGAAATATTCATTTAAAGTTGCGTTCCACTGTCTTGTATAAAAATTACCCTATTGTTCTACCTATTTGTTTATGATGGAAAGACAGTGTGGTCTTCGTCGCTATTTGCGTTCATGGTTTATTAATTCTAACGGGTCAATGACCCCATTTTCAAGGTTGATTTTGTTATTGTTCGTCCAGGCATGATGGACTGGGGTGAAGTTTGCACATGTGCATTAACGGGGGAGAGATGTATTGATGCAGAAAAAGAGGGGGAAGTGAATTTCCGAGAACTTAATTTACATAAATAAAGGGGAGAGGATTTCCGAGAAATTGATTACATAAAAGAAGGGGACGGAATTTCTGAGAAATTGATTTGTATAATCGAGGAGCATTATTGATCTACGAAAGGGGAATTAGAAATGACATCACTTGTTTCCTAGGAATTATACAGAATTCTAAAGAGATAGAAATTCTATCTTTAAATATGGCTTCTCTGATCTTACGTGACAGAGATAAATTAATATTCTATTTTTAAATATGGCTTCTTCGATATTTAGATCAGAGTAATAAATTGATATTCTATCGAAACCATAATAGTGTAGCTAGGAACATCTTAGAGATGAAGAGATTAACACGGGAAAGGGTTTCCTAGGAATTTCAAATGTGACGGCTCAGGGCTGCCAAAACAAAAGGAACAAGCAGAAATTACTTTTAGGGGATTATTTGGGCGAAACCGATTGAGACGTTTTAGAAAATGATTTTAGACGATGAATTAGAAGATGATTTTGGGTGAAACTCTGTGGTCGTTATAATACACAAGTTCCATTTGAACAGTGTTGTGAGGTCCCCTACCCCAACCCCAAAGGCCCCCCAGGCGCCCCCCAAGGGCACCCGGTACCCCCAAAGGGAAGCCTCCAATACCTCCACAGGCCCTCCCAGAACCCCCAAAGGGCCCCTTGGCACCCCCAAAGGGCCCCCGGCACCCCCAAAGGCCCCCCCTATTTTTTAATACTTTTTTAAGTGCACTTGTGACCTAGTAGGGCCACCACATTTCAAAAAGCTTTATTATATCTTTTCAGAACAATTTCTTTTCTTAATATCCCTCCTAAACCCATTTTACAAGTTGAAGTACTCATACTTTTCACCACAACTTTACCTTACGACTTCTTGAATACCCCAACGCCAAGCAATACTTTTCAAAAGGCTTTTTTATATTATTTCAGAACAAGTTCTTTACGCAATGTCCTTCCTAAACCAATTTACAACTTGAAGTACTCATCCTTTTCACCCACAACTTTACTTTATGGCTTTTTGAATATCCCATCACCAAGCAATACTTTCAAAAGGCTTTTTTATATCTTTTCAGAACAAAAATCAAATATTAAGAATAAAATCACATGTCTTTTAAATGTGTGCATCAAAGTAACAACAATCTTCTTTAATACCACCAAATGTTTACTGAACAAACACAATTTTCACTTAGAAATAATATTTTTCATCAGGTATAACAGTTTTTCTGTTCGAACTAACAAGTTTTCTACAAAAGATACCAAATTTTTTCTTAGAAGTAACATTTTTTTGACGGTGATAACAACTTTTCTGACAGAAGTAGCAAGTTCTGATTAACACAAACAAACCTTCTCATCAAAGTAACGACATTTTACCTTTAAAACTAACTTACTGCTACTGAACACACACAAATTTCTCTTAGAAATAATATTTTTCGTCAGTGATAACACTTTTTCTGTTCGAACTAGCAAGTTTTCTACCAAAGATACCAAATTTGTTCTTAGAAGCAACATTTTTTTGACTGTGATAAGAACTTTTCTGACAGAAGTAGCAAGTTTTGCTTAACACTAACAAACCTTCTCATCAAAGTAACGACATTTTACATTAAAACTAACATACTTTAACTGAACACACAAAAATTTCTCTTAGAAATAATATTTTTCATCAGTGATAAGACTTTTTCTATTCGAACTAGCAAGTTTTCTGTCAAAGATACCAAATTTTGCCTTAGAAGTAACATTTTTTATTGTGATAACAACTTTTCTGCCAGAAGTAGCAAGTTCTGCTTAACACTAACAAACCTTCTCATCAAAGTAACGACATTTTACCTTAAAACTAACATACTTTTACTGAACACACACAAACTTCTCTTAGAAATAATATTTTTCATCAGTGATAACACTTTTTCTGTTCGAACTAGCAACTTTTCTACCAAAGTTACCAAATTTTTTCTTAGAAGTAACAATTTTTTTATAAGGGATAACAACTTTTCTGTCAGAAGTAGCAAGTTTTGCTTAACACTAACAAACCTTCTCATCAAAGTAACAATATTTTACCTTAAAACTAACTTACTTTTACTGAACACACACAAATTTTGCTTAGAAATAATATTTTTCATCAGTAATAACACTTTTGCTTTTCGAACTAGCAAGTTTTCTACCAAAGATACCAAATTTTCCACTTCAGTTCAGATTTTTCTCAAAGAGATGAAAAAATTTAAAATAATGTTCCAAATTTTTCATAGAAGACAGAAAAGTTCAAGTTCACTTCTGAATTTTACCAAAGAACACAATTCAATTCTAATTTCTCCAGAGAAAATGCAAATCTTCCACTCCAGTTTTAAGTTCATCAAGAAATAAGAAATTTAAAGTTCTCTTCTAAATTTTTCAGTAATAGATAGAAAAAGCTATACCATAGTTGTGAATATTTGCAATGAAGATAAAAAGTTCTAATTAAATTTTAAATTTTCTTAACGAAGTGAAGAAAAGTTCAACTTCGATTCTGAATTTTCTCAATGAAAAAAAATAAGTTATTGATCAATTCTATTTTTCCAAAATAATATAAAAATTTACCACTTCAATTCAGATCTTTCTCAAAGAGATGAAAAAATTTAAAATACTGTTCCAAATTTTTCATAGAAGATAGAAAAGTTCAAGTTCTCTTCTGAATTTTACCAAAGAACACACTTCAATTCTAATTTCACCAGAGAAAATAAAAAGCTTCTACTTCTGTTCTTATTTCCCCAAAGACACAAACTTTTTCTATCTTCTACGGTAAAATTTAGAATGGAACTTTAATTTTTGTGTCTTTGGGGAAATAAGAACTGAAGTGGAAGCTTTTTATTTTCTCTGGTGAAATTAGAATTGAAGTGTGTTCTTTGGTAAAATTCAGAAGAGAACTTGAACTTTTCTATCTTCAATGAAAAATTTGGAACAGTATTTTAAATTTTTTCATCTATTTGAGAGATATCTTAAGTGAAGTTGAAAATTTTTATATTGTTTTGGAAAAAAATAGAATTGATCAAAAACTTAGTTCTTTTCTATTATAGGAATCAGAATTGAAGTTGAAATTTTCTTTCGATCATTCAGATAACTCTAAACGAAAGTGAAGCTTTATATCTTCGTAGAAAATATTCACAACTATGGTATAGCTTTTTCTATCTACTACGGAAAAATTTAGAACAGAACTTTAAATTTCTTTATGTCTTGGTGAACTTAAAACTGGAGTGGAAGAAATGCATTTTCTCTGGAGAAATTAGAATTGAATTGTGTTCTTTGGTGAAATCCAGAAGTGAACTTGAACTTTTCTATCTTCAATGAAAAATTTGGAACATTATTTTAAATTTTTTCATCTCTTTGAGAAAAATCTGAACTGAAGTGGAAAATTTGGTATCTTTGGTAAAAAACTTGCTAGTTCGAACAAAAAAAGTGTTATCACTGATGAAAAAAATTATTTCTAAGCGAAATTTGTGTGTGTTCAGTAAAAGTATGTTAGTTTTAAGGTAAAATGTCGTCACTTTGATGAAACGGTTTGTTATTGTTAAGCAGATTTTGCTACTTCTGGCAGAAAAGCACAATAAAAAAAATGTTACTTCTAAGAAAAAATTTGGTATCTTTGACAGAAAACTTGCTAGTTCAAACAGAAAAAGTGTTATCACTGATGAAAAATATTAATTCTAAGAGAATTTTTTGTGGGTTCAGTAAAATTGTGTTAGTTTTAAGGTAAAATGTCATTACTTTGATGAGAAGGTTTGTTAGTGTTAAGCAAAACTTGCTACTTTTGACAGAAAAGTTGTTATCACAGTCAAAAAATTTTACTTCTAAGCAAAATTTGGTATCTTTGGTAGAAAACTTGCTAGTTCAACAGAAAAAGTGTTATCACTGACGAAAAATATTATTTCTAAGAGAAATTTGTGTGTGTTCAGTAAAAGTAAGTTAGTTTTAAAGGTAAAATGTCCTTACTTTGATGAAAAGGTTTGTTAGTGTTAAGCAAAACTTGCTACTTCTGACAGAAAACTTGTTATCATAATCAAGAAAATGTTACTTCTGCGAAAAAATTTGGTTTCTTTGCCAGAAAACTTGCTAGTTCGAAAAGAAAAAGTGTTATTACTAATGAAAAATATTATTTCTAAGATAAATTTATGTGTGTTCATTAAAAGTATGTTAGTTTTAAGGTAAAATGTCGTTACTTTGATGAGAAGGTTAGTTAGTGTTATCAGAACTTGCTACTTCTGACAGAAAAAATGTTATCACAATCAAAAAAATGTTACTTCTAAGAAAAAATTTGGTATCTTTGGTAGAAGACTTGCTACTTCGAACAGAAAAAGTGTTATCACTGATGAAAAAAAATATTTCTAAGAGAAATTTGCGTGTGTTCAGTAAAAGTATATTAGTATTAAGGTAAAATGTCATTACTTTGATGAGATGGTTTGTTAGTTCTAAGCAAAACTTGGTACTTCTCTCAGAAAAGCTGTTATCACATTAGAAGTAATTTTATTTCTAAGAAAAAAATTCGGTGATTTTGGCTGAAAACATGCTACTTAAAACCGAAAAATGGTTATCATTGATGGAAAATATTATTTCTAAGAGAAAATTGTGTGTATTCAGTACACAGTTGGTGTTATTAAAGAAGACTGTTGTTACTTTGATGCACACATTTAAAATGCATGTGATTTTATTAATAATATTTGATTTTTGTTCTGAAAAGATATAAAAAAGCCTTTTGAAAGTATTGCTTGGTGATGGGATATTCAAAAAGCCATAGAGTTTTGGGTGAAAAGGATGAGTACTTCAAGTTGTAAATTGGTTTAGGAGGGACATTACGTAAAGAACTTGTTCTGAAATAATATAAAAAAGTCTTTTGAAAAGTATTGCTTGGCGTTGGGGTATTCAAAAAGTCGTAAGGTAAAGTTGTGGCGAAAAGGATGAGTACTTCAACTTGTAATATAGGTTTAGGACGGATATTAAGAAAAGAACTTGTTCTGAAAAGATATAAGAAAGCCTTTTGAAATGTGGGGGCCCTTCTATGTCTCAAGTGCACATAAAAAGTATTAAAAAATAGAGGGGCCCTTTGGGGGCGTCGGGGGCCCTTTGGGGTGCCAAGGGGGCCGTTTGGAGGAAGCCTGGAGGGCCTTTGGGGTTGGGGTAGGGGACCTCACAACACTGTTCAAATGGAACTTGTGTTTTATAACAACCACGGAGTTTCACCCTAAATCATCTTCTAAAAGATCGTCTAAAATCACCTTCTAGAATGTCTCAAACGATTTCGCTAAAATAATACCCTAAAAGTAATTTCTGCATGTTCCTTTTGTTTTGGCATCCCTGGCTGTCACATATGAAATTCCTAAGAAACCCTTTCCCGCGTTAATCTCTTAATCTCTAAGATGTACCTAGCTACACTATTATGGTTTAAATAGAATATCAATTTATCACTCTGGCCTAAAGATCGGAGAAGCCATATTTAAAAATAGAATATTAATTTATCTCTGTCATGTAAGATCAGAGAAGCCATATTTAAAATAAAATTTCTATCTCTTTAGAATCCCGAATAATTCCTAGGAAACAAGTGATGTCATTTCTAATTCCCCTTTCGTAGATCCCCTTCGTAGATCCCCTTTCGTAGGTCCCCTTCTTTTATGTAATCAATTTCTCGGAAATCCTCTCCCCTTCATTTATGTAAATCAAGTTCTCGGAAATTCACTTCCCCCTCTTGATCTAGATCAATACACATCTCCCCCGTTAATGCGCATGTGGAAACTTCACCCCAGTGTCATCACACCTGGACAAACAACAACAAAATCGACTTTGAAAATGGGGTCATTGACCCTTTGGAATCAATAAACAATGAAAATACATCAAAGTGAGAAAAATCCTGTCTTTTCATTCTCAGTGACAAAAACCATAAGAACATGCATAAATTATGTGTATTCCGGGCTGGTACCCCTTTTCCTACTCTCATTCGATTGGTAATTGAAAGGGCTAGTGATTTTTATAATAGTTGAAAGTGATTGGAGAGCAACTAACGCCCCTCTCACACCCACCATTTCCCCAAACACATCCAATCAAGATTTTGAGATAGCCATTTTGTTTAATGTAGTTGAGAATTCTGTAAATTAGGTCTTTGAGGATGACAACCCTGCCTCCCCACAACCCTCAAGGCAAATTGTGTAAGTTATGCCCTGGGGGGCATATAAGGCTTTTATAGAAACTTTTGTCGTAGAAACTTCAAAACGGCTCATTTGATTGGAAATTGAAAGGGCTAGTACCCTTTTTAAAAAACAAAAGAGATTGAAGGGCGGCTAACCCCCCTCTCACACCCACCATTTCCCCAAATAAATTGAATAAAAATTTTTGAAATGACCATTTTATTTAACTTAGTTTCAAGTTCTGCAAATTAGATCTTTGAGGATGACTACCCACCCCCCCCCCCTCCCCACAAAAAAAAACATCATGGCAAGGGTTGTAAGTTATGCCCTTGGGGCATTTAAGGTTTTTATTATAAGGTTTAATATCTCTATGCTAGAATTGCTTTTACAATTACCACTAGTCCCCAGCGTCGAAGCTATAAGAGGATAGATTTGAGAATTCATCAAATCCAATTTTTATTTACAAGATATTCTACCGATACATGAGGTAGAAACTTTGCAAGTCACTGTCTGGACGCTGGTCTTATTCTTTATTCATCAAGAGAAGTAGAAATCTGGTAAAAACGAAATGGCTCTGGTATTTCAGAATCCTTGCAGAATGGTTGAAATATTTAAGAGCTATGTATTTCCAACAGAATTAATAATCAAAATTAGTATTATTTTTATTCCTTAAAAATTACTGTATACAAAACTTCGTATACCGTATCAAAAAATTGATTATTTATCTTTGAATATTAGTGCGTCGAAAAAAACTCTTTCAGGCAAATTTCAGAAGTATATTAGAACTGCGGGATGTGGCTATAGTTATTTTGAATGAAAATCAACTTATCCAATCTGTGTGGAATAAGGTCATTTCCTTTCTAAGTCACTATCATAGTCACTATCAGGCCTACCAACAACAAAAGTCTTTCTGCGGTCGCAGTAGTCGCAGGAATAGACAATAACTTGCTGGCAAGTGCGGTGACGTACGAAATTTCATCGCAACTATGTCTTAGGAACAGAAGAACGTTGCCAGTAGGGATGGGTAAGAAGGCACAGAACGAACACAACTGCTGCCATCTATAATCGAGTCTAACGGTACCTAACCACATAGACAATGTTATTGATCCACTAACGAGTCAATGACCGCCTTTTTCAAGGTCAATCAGGGCATGTTTCTAAGTGTAATGACTCCGAGACGAGATTTAATGTCCTTGGTAAAAACTCTGAACGAGATTTAATGTCCATGGTAAAAAAGAAGTTAGGAAGAGATTTAGTGTCCTTCGTAAAAGTCTGAACTAGATTTAATGTCTTTGGTGAAAGTGTTCTTTCTATATCAGTCAGGGAACTAGGAAATACTACTTTCTATGCCAATAGGGGGTGTTTCTAAGCCTAATGGAGACAGACGGGAGTGACGCAATATTGATTTACATAATCAATGGGGAGAGGATTTCAGGGAAATTGATTTACATAAATGAAGGGGAACTAGATTTCTGGGTAATTGATTACATAATTCTATGTTTACTGATCCACTAACGGGACAGAATCACATCTCTCTTTCTAGGTCAATCAGGGACTTACGTAAGTTTCTTTTACATCACAATTCAGCCTTGAGATTTTGCTTATAATGGACATGCGTACAATAAAGGAACATTTAACTTTCTGATTTTTTTTTCTGACTTTGTGTATTTTCACAAGAAAGTAGCTCATCTTTAACAAACTTAGCCATTTTTTTGTTTAATGTACTTAAAGTTAATGGAATAAAATGCTAGTAAAGGGTTAATTCATTAAAAAGATCAATATACTTAAAGAGCTTTTAGAGCAAAAATCTTAGGTGTAATATAGGTTTGAAAGATCTGAAAACACTATATATAAAAGCTTCAAATAGACAGATTGAAACATATGAATTTCACAATATGAATGCATATAGTATCAATGACTATACAAAGAGATACGACAAGAGTGAAGTTACATTGTACTCTAGAAAATGTGACCCTAACTTTGCAGTCAATCAATACAGTGAATTCAAATGATCTACCAACATTAGTGGTTCACGACAGTTGAGCCACTAAACATCAAAGAAGAAGAAACCTAAAGTGTAGAATAACGACATTATTGTATACATTTTTTTATTAATAGACAAATTCACATACGTTTCTTAAAGCACTTTACTCATAGGAAACTAAAATCATTTTAGTTTATTTTCAAAGACAGCACTTACCACAATGGTTCATTACTCATGTCAACTACGATAGGGGTTTTTACATCTTCTAATATAATTTTTAAAAATTATTTCAAAACACTTTTTTGTTTTCTTTTATAATAATATTAATAACATTTTTTCATTATTTTCGCATAATGGCCTATAAAACTATAACTACACCTTTAGAGAGTGGATATCATAGGGAGTGTTATCACCATTCATCATTATCAGGCTCATCGTTTCTCATCTACTTTCGATAATCCCTTGAAATGGGATGTGCTTTATTTTGCATTAGGGGATATCTAATACACTTGTCCAAATTTGGTATCATCTCATGTACCCATTGCATACAAAACCTCACCTCATTAATGGGATGATGAATCACATTGGGATATTTTTCCACTCCATAGTCCTCTGAGCTAAAAAGGGGGATATTAATGTCAAATTTTAGGATCATGTGCTTATCTGTAGGGATGTTCTCTTTAATGTATAACGCTTTTACTCCAAAAAAGTTGCAAATTTCACGGACTTCCTCTTGTACATGCTTTAATTCTATAGCATTTTTATTAAAAGGTTTTATTTTTCTATCTTAGAATCCTAGCCCGTTTATACGGCGTAACGCAGTACTCCATAAGCGTTTATCATAATCAAACAAATTATAGTTAACATCCCAATGGTTATTGTATATTTCTCTATGATCTTCACCCAGTAATAAAAACAAACACTCGAAAATTACTCCACAAGATGAGTATTTTATACGAATATATTCTGAATCGATCACACTGTACATGATGAAATGAATTATTTTATAATAGTGTGTCTCTATTCTAAGCATAGAATTGGAGAACAAACTCCTTTTGACATTGGTTGACAGTCAGGACAAAGAGAGTCAGGGAAAAAGCTCCATCAGCACATCTGTCAGAATAGCAAGAGGATCCTTTAGGATACTGAGTGAGGTCACATCCGTCTGAGAATATTACCCCTTTAGAAGATGAAAAAACCTTTATCATTTTTTTTTATATGTAACTTAAAGCCCCCCTTTCAGTTCTAATTTGGAGCGAAATAATTCACATTTTACCAGGCTTTAGTTACCCAGAGTAGTTACAACTCGGCCCGAAAGTAACCATAACTCTATAAAACGGAATTTTAATAATAATAGATACTTAAAAATGATTGGCTTTGTACGCTGATTCCAAATACATAAATTTCCCTAGGTTTAATGTTATTCGTCAAAAGCTAAGACCCTGAGAATATTAAGCCTTTTAGAAGCAAAACAAAAATATTTAGTCATCAAGAAATTTCAACTACCAACTGGTTTCAGAATTCCTATCAAGTCGAACAAAGATACAAAAACAAAAACAACTACAACAAAAAAACCCTAATTTTAAACTGTTTTTAGGAAACAAAGTGAAAGTAAAGTACAACTCGGCCCGAAAGTAACGATAACTCTAATAACGGAATTTTGATAATAATAGATACATAAAAAGTTCGTCCGGAAAAATGTAAACTTTGGAGGACGTTTAAAAGAGGAGCTCGTCCGGAAGGATGTGAACTTTGGTTGCTGACCACGTGCCACTGGATATGGGGCTTAACCCCCTAACTAATCACTCCGAGCAGGGCTGCCCCAACCTCATGGGCGCTGGTGGGGCCCACCTCAGGGTCTCTCTGTGCCCAGGATTTCCCTGGTGTCAATCAGAACACAGGCCTAGGGACGGTTGGGCTTGCGACCCTCCTTCTGAAAACAATTGCAATGAAAAGAAATGTTACTCAAGCCTCAGATCCTATTCATTTTAAATCCTTACGACCTCGGCACGTCCCCGGAAATCTTTTGATCCTTTCTGACCAAGGTGGGCTTAGATAAGCCACCTGGAATGTTTTAACCATGAATAACCCCGGATCCAAAGACCTTCTAGGGCTTGAGATGTTGCGATGTGGGATTGACATACTTGGAATGACAGAAACCCACTTGACAGGATCAGGCGATGAAGAAATTGCCAGTTCTGATCACAGGATGATTTGGTCAGGCCAAACTTCTAGTAGAAACGGTGGCGTAGGCCTGCTTCTAAACAAGAAGGCAAAGAAATGCCTCATATCCCACAACCCAATATCAGATAGACTTCTCACTGCCCGCTTCAACCACAAACATGGGAAGATGACGATTGTTGTGTGCTACGCACCAACAAATATCTCTCCAACGGATGAGAAAGACAAATTCTACTTGGCTCTGACAGCTGCTCTCTCTCGGATTTCCCCTCACGATGTTTTGGTCGTGGTAGGCGACTTCACTGCAACTGTATCTGACCCCAGCGGAGCTATTAAATCTGTAATTGGTCTACTTACACCTGATTCTTTGAACAAAAATGGGACCCGACTCCTCCAGCTGTGCACCATGCACGAACTGGTCATTACAAACACCCTGTTTCACAGGAAAGACATTCATAAGTCAACATGGTATAGCAATGACGGGCGCATGCGAAAGATGATCGACTATATTATAGTCAACCAAAGATGGTGGTCATCAGTCACAAACTGCAGATCCTATCCCTGCGCCGAGATCGGGAATACTGACCATAGATTAGTTGCTGCGAACTTCTGTCTACGACTCAAAGCCCAGCCTACAGAACGACGCCAACCAAAAATGGACACTCAGAAACAAAAAACCAAGGAATTCCGCCAAAAGTCTTTAGTTGAAGTCGAGAACAGATTTGAATGCCTGAATACCCTTGTTGACCCGGACACGTTTTGGCAGACGTAAAGAAACAATATCTTAGAGTTCGCCACTGAGACCATCGGTCGAAAGATGTACTCAAAAAAGCCCTGGCTGTCGCGAGAAGCTTTGCGAATCCTTGAGCAACGCAGAAAAGCGCGGCTGGCCGGAGATATGCCCTCCTACAGACGGTTAAACGGGGTCAGGAACAAACTTATCCACCGAGACAAGCAACAATTTGTTGACAAATAAGCTGATGAGCTAGAAGATGCAGTACAAAAAGGTGACACCAGGTCGCTTTTCAAGCATGTCAGAGACCTCAGCGAGGAGAAACCTCCAAAGAGAGGAGCAGTTAAATCCACCTCCGGCGTAATGCTCGAAGATGAAACCACGCAGATTGATCGATGGAAAGAGGATTTCACAAAGCTGCTGAACGCTACAGAATGCTCTGAGGAGGATGAAAAACAACAAAGCACCAGGAACCTGTGATATCACCGTAGAGCTGCCAAAATTCGCAGGACCGACGATGCTACTATGGCTGCACATGCTGTTTTCCCTCGTTTGGACAACAGAACTGATTCCACAAGAATGGAAGGAAGGGATAATCCTCCCTCTATGGAAGCATAAAGGTAGTCGAAGTAATTGCTCCAACAACAGAGGAATCACCCCCCTGTCGGTTCCCGGCAAATTATTTGCCATGACTTTGATAGATAGAAGTACCCAGTTCATCCGTAAGTGCCGCCTGATTCAGCAAGCAGGTTTCATGCCGAACAGATCCACGACCGAGCAGATCTTCACCGTACGCCAGGTCATCGAGAAAGCTCGTGAGTTCCAGCGTACAGCATACTTCGCCTGTGTTGACTTTAAAGCAGCCTTCGACTCGGTCGACCGTGAGTCTATCTGGAAGATACTAGAACGAACAGGTCTCCTGGAAAAATACTGTCGCCTGTTCAAGGCGCTCTACAGTGGTACAAAAAGCTCGATCCAGGTTAATGGTAGTCGAAGCTCACTGTTTGAAATATATACCTGTGTACGGCAAGGTTGTGCTGCTGCTCCTGAACTGTTCAACGCGGTGATTGATTATGTCATGGATCGAACCAAGAACTGGCTCCCCTTCGGACTAAGGTATGGCGACAGAGTTTTAGCCGATTGCGACTTCGCTGATGATATTGCTCTGATATGCACTTCTGCAGCTGAACTCGAAGAAGCCCTCAACACACTGTCGGAGGAAGCCCTGAAAGTGGGACTATATATTAGCTGGCAGAAAACAAAAATAATGATCGTTGACTCCACAGGTAACACCGCCAACTCACCAGAATTCAACGTATCAGAGCACACCGTCGAGGTTGTCAAGTCTTTCACCTACCTTGGATCTGTCATCACGGAAAACGGCTCAGTCGAAACTGAAGTTCAGTCGCGGAAAAGCCACATCAATTATGGCACGACTATGCCGTTCAGTGTGGTCAAAGACCAATGTCAGCCGAAAAAAAAAATGCGGATCTACAACATCACCGTGACCTAAGTCCTTCTCAACAGTGCTGAGACCTGGCCGGCTGCTGCTTCTGCTCGTGATGCCATAGACGTGGCCCAAACAAAGTTCTTGAGACGTATTGAAGGGATCAGATGGGACGACTTCGTCTCGAACACCCGATTGCTGGCACTAACAGATAAGACCCCCAACTCTCGGCAGGTCGCTGTACGAACCCTACGGTGGTTTGGCCATTTGGTCCGCATGCCAGCAGAAACACCCGCCAGTACTCTCTTCAATTTTGATCCCCCTGCACATGGCTGGAAGCACCCCCGCGGAAGGCCCCTGTTCAGATGGAGGGACAGCCTCACCCAGTACCTCTCAATGATCGGCACTGATATACAAGAAGCAGTCACACTTGCACTTGACCGTTCCGAATGGAGGCGAAGAGTCACGTGTCTCTCTACGCTGGACAACCAGCAGGAGCATTAAGTCAAGTAAGTAAGTAAGTCATAAAAAGGATTGGCTTTGTACGCTGATTCCAAATACATTAATTTCCTTCTGTTTAATGTTATCCGTCAAAAGCTAAGACCCTGAGAATATTATGCCTTTTAGAAGAAAAACAAAAATCTTTAGTCATCAAGAAATTTCAACTACTGACTGGTTTCAGAATTCCTATCAAGTCAAACAAACAAAAACAAAAGCAACTACAAAAAAAACAATTTTAAACAGTTTCTGGGAAACAAAGTGAAAGTAAAGTGCAAATCGGCCCGAAAGTAACCATAACCCTAAAAACGGAATTTTAATAATAATAGATACATAAAAATGATTGGCTTTGTATACTGATTCCAAATACATAAATTTCCTTAAGTTTAATGTTATCTGTCATAAGTTAAAACCCTGAGAATATTAAGCCTTTCAGAAGAAATACAAAACAATTTAGTCATCAAGAAATTTCAAGTACCAACTGGTTTCAGAATTCCTGTCAAGTTGAACAAACTAAAAACAAAAACAACTACAACCAAAAAAAAAACAATTTTAAACTGTTTTTGGGAAACAAAGTGAAAGTAAAGTGCAACTCGGCCCAAAAGTAACCATAACTCTGAAAACAGAATTTTAATAATAATAGATACATAAAAATCATTGGCTTTGTATACTGATTCCAAATACATAAATTTCCTTAAGTTTAATGTTATCTGTCAAAAGCTAAGACCCTGAGAATATTATGTCTTTCAAAAGAAAAGCATAAGTATTTAGTCATCAAGAAACTTAAACTACTCACTGATTACAGAATTCCTATCAAGTTGAACAAACTAAAAACAAAAACAACTACAAAAAAAAAAAAAAATTTAAGCAGTTTTGGGGGAAAAAATTGAAAGCAAAGTGCAATTTCTGCCTGAAAGTAACCATAATTCTAAAAAAGGAATTTTAATAATAATAAATACATAAAAATGATTGGCTTTGTATACTGATTCCAAATACATAAATTTCCTTAGGTTTAATGTTATATGTCAAAAGCTAAAATTTTACACCAGTGTCTTGTCCGCTTGTATGTTTTGTCAGAACGCGATCTCCATGAAAAAAATAACCACTCCACATTGACCTTTCTACAAAAAGGTGTTGATCTATATCAGTTATTAAGCCTATTTCTTCCCTACTAATTTTTAAAATAAAGTCCATCACCAAATGTGGTATGGAAAAATAATAACCTATATCTAGTCCAAACTCTGAATAGATTTGGTCTGTGTTTTCACAGACAACATCTAACAGAGTTAAAACGTCACTGGCCAAGTAGAGTCTACAATAATCCCACCCATTTTGATAATTACCCTTAGCCCAAACCTTCTTGGCAAATTCATATTCCTCGGCTGTGCATTCACTGTTGGTGAGTGAATTAAAGAAAGCTTCAATTGGAGGTAGTGTCTCCTCGCTTAAGCGAGCGCCAGAACAGTAAGAGTCGTATGCATATACACCTTTACAGGTCAATAGATCATACATTTCACTTCCTGGAAAGTGCTGTTTAAGCAAAGGAAAACTATCAAAATTGTCACTTTTCTGCACTTGAATCAATTGACTCAATGCCTTGGGGAAAAACTAAAAGAATCTAAAAACCTGATTTTATTCAGACACGTATGCCCGTTATTCACTACCTGCCATTTCAACTCGAGAAGCACTAGCTTTTCAGCTGATTTGGGGATGATGTTTTAGGTAAATGAATGGTTTACCCATGGACTATCTACTCCCCCTCCCTCCCTGTGCATACGTGCCAAAGCTGGTAAAATATATTTTAAATCATAATTTGAATTATGAATAAAAACTGGAATAAAAAACTGCTTACATTCACATTGCATTATTGATGTGCTACCCCTCAAAAATTACCACCCCCTGAGGATATTTCCTGCCAAAAGTGATTGTCGTCTTTGACTTTCCCCTTCCTCCTTCTTTCCCCCCTAGTCCCATTCCCTTATCCCCCTCTTCAAACTCCCCCTTACAAACCAAGCATATTTTTTGATTTTTAATTGCGAGAAGATCCTCTGCAGACAATAACATTGGGTAATGCGTATTTCTCAAACAAGAAATAGCGTCATTTGCAGTGCCAATTAATTTGGTCAGTGCCTTGACGATGAACTCACCCTCATCAAACGTCTCGACTATTTCTAACAACTGCATAGTGTTAGAACTGTCTCTTTGCACGATGGCATAGGAGACTGCAATGGCTCGATGTTCTTTGATTCGATTCGGAAATCGAGGATCAGTTACTTCCACTAGCTTCGCCTCACAATCCAAAGAGGGGTATTTTGAAAAATTTTAAAGCGTAAAATCGACCTATCACCTGAAACCGTTGCCACTGACTGGTAGCCATGCCGTCTACAATGCTTCATATGATTTTGTGATTCACTGAACACCTTGACAACCCTCTAAATCTGGATTACAATTTAAGACTGTACCCTTATCCCTCTGCCCCCTCTTAAAATAAATTTCTTTTTAATTTTACAAATGTTAACGCTTAAATTTTCAACAAAAAGAGCCACAGACCCAATCCCAATTTCGCTAGAATTTTCGAGATACTAGTGGTCTATCCGCATTTAAAAAATTTTGAGGGTGTTTTTATGGATTGGAGAGACCACATTATTACGCATATCAAAAAATTATAGCGAAATTGGGATTGGGTCTGTGGTTTTTTTTATTGAAAATTTAAGCGTTAACATTTGTCAAATTAAAAAAGATTTTATTTTAAGAGGGGGGCATAGGGATAAGGGTAACATTTTTGATATGTTTCGAAACAGATTCGCTGAACACCTTGACAACCCTCTAAATCTGGATTACATTTTAAAACTGTACCCTTATCCCTATGCCCCCCTCTTAAAATAAATTCTTCTTAAAATTTACAAATATTAACGCTTAAATTTTCAACAAAAAGAGCTACAGACCCACTCCCATTTTCACTATAATTTTCGAGATGCGTAATAATGTGGTCTATCCAATCCATAAAAACACCCTCAAAACTTCTAAATGCGGATAGACCACTAGTATCTCGAAAATTATAGCGAAAATGGGAGTGGGTCTGTGGTTTTATTTGTTGAGAATTTAAGCGTTAATATTTATAAATTTCAAAAGAAATTTATTTTCAGAGGGGGGCAGAGGGATGAGGGTATAGTTTTAAATTGAAATTCAGATTTAGAAGGATGTAAAGGCGTTCAACGAATCTGTTTCGAAACAGGTCAAAAATGTATCATGTATGCTTTCCTCATGTCAGCTTTCGAACCACTTCGAAATGACGCTACAAACAAAAATTTAGAATATTGGGCTGTACACGGGAAGTTGGGGTCCGATTTACCCCCCTTTAGATTTTTCTTGTTTAGAGGAAAAATATTCAATAATAATAAGGTCTATTGATATTTTGAAAGGGCCAATGTCAATTTAAATATTGGCATTACTATGGTTCAATTCGAAATAGATTTTGAGTATGGGGTTCGTTCTAAAAAGAAGGGGGTTGTCGATCCTAGTAAGGGGCCCATCGATTGAATTGGTAAAGCACTGGGTTTGTCTGTTTTTTACGAACCACCTAGTGACACCAATGCAATTGGCCATTTCAACCCAATTACAGACATCTTTAGAGTTCTGGGGAAGGGTAAGATTAGGGGGGGACGTTTCTACTATCCAAAATGCCTGTCTCGATTTTGGACTGAATAAAAGTTACAAAATCATATGAAGCATTGTATATGGCATGGCGACCAGTCAGTGGAAACGGTTTCAGGTGATAGGGCCATTTTACGCTTTAAAAATTCTCAAAATACCCTCCTCCAAATCAATAAAATCTCTTTGGATTGTGAGGCGAAGTTAGTGGAAGTGAACGTTGCTCAATTTCCCAAACAAATCAAAGAAAATCGAGCTATTGCAGTTTCATACGCCCACGCGCAAAGAGACAGTTCTAACACTATGCAGTTGTTAGAAATAGTTGAAACGTTGGATGAAGGTGAGTGCATGGTCAAGGCACTGACCAAATTAATTCTCACTGCAAAAGACGCTATTTCTCGTTTGAGAAATACACATTACCCAATGTTATTGTCTGCAGAGGATCGTCTCGCAATTAAAAATCGAAAAATATGCTGGGTTTGTAAGGGTGAGTTTGAAGAGGGGGATAAGAGGAAAGGGACGAGGGGGAAAAGAGGGGGGAAGGGGAAACTCTGAGACCAATATCACTTTTGGCAGGAAATATCAACAGGGGATGGTAATTTTAGAGGGGTAGCACATCAATAGTGCAATGTGAATGTAAGCCAGCAGTTTTTATTCCGGTTGTCATTAATAATTCAAATTATGATTTAAAACTTATTTTGCCGGTATTGTCATGTATGCATGGAGAGAGTGGAAGAGTATATAGTCCATGAGCAAATCATTCATTTACCTATAACATCATCCCCAAATCAGCAGAGAAGCTAGTGCTTCTCGAGTTGAAATGACAGGTAGTGAATAGCGGGCATACGTGCCTGAATAAAATCAGGTTTTTAGATTCTTTTAGTTTTTCCCCCAAGGCATTGAGTCAATTGATTCAAGTGCAGAAAAGTGACAATTTTGATAGTTTTCCTTTGCTTAAACAGCAAATGCAGTTTTCTTGGACATGAACTCGTTATATCCCTCGGCAATGTCTCATTACTCTTTGCCGTGTGGGAACTATAAATGGCTTGAGAATCCTTGTGAGTTCCCCGACATTAATACTGTTGAGGACAATGGGCCACTAGGATGGTTCTTTGAAATTGATGGTCACATTCTATTGGCGCTTCATGATTCTGTCAGAGATTTTGTTTTCCCCTGTATCAATCAACCAGTGACCAAGGACTCACTGAGTCCATACAATTGATCATTGGTTTAGGATATGGGGATGCACTGGACCCCTCAAAGCAGAAACTGATTGCATATCTGGACCCTAAAGAGAATATCGTTGTTCATCATGTACTTTTGCCCTGGATGGTGAAAAAAGGTTTCAAGATCACCAAAATACATAGGGTCCTGCAATTCAATCAAAAACCTTATTTAAAGACGTTTATCGACACCTTTGTTGATAAACGCTCTCGGTCAAACACTAAAGTAGAGAAGGAAATGTACTAGCTCATTCTAAATTCAGCCTTTGGAAAAATGTGTGAAAGCGTACGGAACAGATCTCGTCGTGTCGTTGTAACTGACCCTCAAGAATATGCACGATTTATTGCAGACCCCAATTTTATATCGTTCACGAGCATAAAGACAAGCATGGTGCTTTTACACAGGAAAGAGAGAAATGTGGTAGTGAACAAGATTATAGCAGGAAGTACTTCAGTACTTGAAATTTCCAAGAAGCCCATGTTGTAATTTTTTTACAATGTGTGCAATGTACAATGGCAAAGGGAGGGGGAGGTTCAAGTTTACTAAGGGGATACAGATTCTTAGCTGTTAAAAGTAAAAACCGGGGATTTATTGGGAGATTTAGAAAATGAGGAACACATCAGCTCGTGAATGGATTTCACTAACTGGAATCCGTCCCTCTACCCCGAGTTGGTGAAACGTCAGGCCCCAAATTAACTACTCATGTTAAAATCAGAGACGGGGAGTTATTTGATATCCAATGGGGTGTTCCCGGGTCCTAAAGTTTAAGGCGTTGAAACTCATAACAGGGATGTAAAGTAGGCATGTAAAGGGGTGCCTACACATTTTGTAAAGAACAATTTCGACATAAGTGTGTACACAGACTGTGAAGAGAGTAGCCTAGTGCCGAGAGCACAAGCGCTTGAAATTCGGTCTCTACAGTATAAAAACTACACTGTTAGAGTGGAAAAGAATGCAATGTCATGTATATCCGACAAAGTCTTTGTGCTCGAGAATAGTGTAAATGTACTCCCCCATGGCCACTATAGAATTTCAGACCGGGTTGAATGTGTAGACTATCGCAATCAACTTGGTTTGGATAAATTGACCTAGCCCAACCTTTCATGAATTAACTTAACCCATGGGTATAGTACGCACGGGGAGTGTGCGTTTAGAGTTTACATTTGCTGACCCATTAGCTGAGAGTATCGCACTAATCTTGCTAAATCAATATGAAACCTATTGGGAAATCACTCCCGAAGGCAGTTTTCTACTAGACTTGGCACCATGAACACCAGTCAAATAATCAATGTATTTAACATGGATCCCTGCATGTCCAAATACAAATCCAATTGTCTGCCCTCAGACTTTTTTGGAAAAATTAAAAGTGCCAAAAATACCCTAATTATTGTTAATAGCAGTCCATCGACTGTGCAGACAGTTCACTGGTTGTGCATCTTTTAAACAATGAAGATGATTGAATTTTTGGATCCTCTTGGCCTACCCTATACATTCTACACACCATACATCAGCAACTATATTGAGAACAGTGGGAAAACTATTATTCAAAATTGGAAAAGAGTGCAGGATCTGACGACTAAAAGCTGTGGCTTCCATGCATTACTATATTTTGTGTTCCGATGTGGCGGCTATACTTACAAGCAGTTTTTCAGCATTTATGTAGACAATCCACGTCTGAACGACTTTATGGTGGAAAATATCCTCTCAGACATGTATTATATTGATTTTAGTGCCCTAAGGGTAAAGTGCTTAAAAAATGTATGTGAATTTGTTTATTAATAAATGAAAAATGTATATGTAACAATGTCTTTATTCTTCACTTTAGATTTCTTCTTCGGTGTATAGGCAACTGTCGTGAATCACTAATGCCTGTAAATCATTTGGATTCACTGAATATTGATATTGATTGGCTGCAAAGTCAGGGTCACATTTTCTACAGTATAATGAAACTTCACTCTTGTCATATCTCTTTGTATAGTCTATGATATTATTTGCATTCATATTATGATGTTCACGAGTTTCAATCTATCTATTCGAAGCAATATCACATACAGTCTTTTCAAATGGTGAATCACATTCAGTAACTGCCAAATAAAAATCACTAGGTTTATAGTCATAATAAGCAATGTCGTCACAACGATGACGTAGAAACCAAATTGTCTTGTTACCCCAACAGTTGAATCATAGACCAGATTCTTCCTCCCAGAATAATTTAAATCCAAGACGATACCAATCTCGTAGAAATAAACTAAAATCACGTTTGGGATTCTTTCCAATCCTACCGGGGTATGTATTCTCCCACTGATCACATTTGTCATAGTGACAATTGGAGCACAGATGGCCTCTAGGGTGAGAGTCACAAATCTCTTCAAGACATGAATTACACCCTTTAATTTGTACTGCATAGTCTCTATGTAATTTACAAGGATGACATAATTTGCACTTTTCATTATAGTCATCAATAATTGTACAATTCTCACAGGATATCCAACTGCCAAGACTGTACATGCATAGTGGACATGTAAAGAACATTTTTGGTTTCCGATGTCAATTCTCTCACAATTAAAACAAAACTGATCCTCGGTCGATAAATTCATAAGGAGGAATGGTGAGAGGAGTAACTCTGTGACGTTACCTCTTTCGAATTGGGGAGCCATCTACATTGAATCTATGGTAATGTTTTCAAAAGTATATCCACGATATTATTCTGCTTTGTTCCAATTAATATATCAATAAATTGAGTATAAGCATTTGAGTCGCATTGACATAGTTTTATACAATAGTCCAATGGGGAAAATCAGTTTTCATTATATTGTCAAGTTTTTCCTGAGAGAATATCTTTCGTTGAAGGGATAACTCGAAAAAATCATCATCCAAAATCAAATGTTTTTTCATGATCACAAAATTCGATCTAATTCTCTCTTTCTCAAATTTATTCATTTTCCAATCCTATTACTCTCACTGCTGAGTCTAGACTGACCATGATTCGTTAGCCTAACATTCTAACAAAAAGAAAGGTAACATTTTCGATTTCGAAACAATTTTATGGTATAATTACAACAATAATACTACACATGTACAATTAGCGATACAGCTTATTGTCTTCGATATGCTTCACTAATGCACTTAAAGCACTTTGAAGTCTATTCAAATGTGCTATATCAACTTTTGCAGCCAAGCTTAATTGATCTTCCATTTTAAATTTGCTCAAGGATATTATATATCTTGCATATACTTAATCCCATTCCAGACAAAGCCGTGATCCTCCTGTGATTTCCACCGCAATGTTTGGTGCTTCTGTATTATTGCTACCAACTCCACTATGAACTTCTAATAGTGTAAACATTCCAATCATCATTATTACAAAAATATCCTAATGAGTAAAGTCAAACTGTTCTCACTTGCATGAATTCTCTTCAGACACTAATAAAAACTATAGCAAAAATCCTTTCCTTATATTCTCTGCAATCCTCTCCCACTAATATTTCCGACTCCCTGATTGGCTTAGAAGGAGACACGTGATCCTGTTCCCGTTAGACTCGATCAATAATTCCCCGCCGATTATGTAATCGATTTCTCATAAATCCAGTTCCCCTCTAGTGGATTAATACATTGTTCCCGTTAGAATTTAATGCGCATGTGCAAACTTCGTCCCAGAGTCATTACACTTAGAAACACCAAATAAATCGACCTTGAAAAAGGTGCTTTAAAGTACCAAATAGTACCTTTCTTATCCGGCAATGTTGTAAGCTTCTGTCAGTATTCTATGTCCATATATGGAGTCCCTCTCGGAACTCATGATAGGTCAATACTTTCCTATCTAGTGGAACAAACAAAAAACGAAAAGAACTACAACAACAAAAAAAAACAATTTTAAATAGTTTTTGGGATACAAAGTGAAAGTAAAGTGCAACTCGGCACGAAAGTAACCATAACTCTAAAAACGGAATTTTGATAAAAAAAGATGCGTAAAATAATTGGCTTTGTATACTTATTCTAAAAATATAAATTTTCAAAGGTGTAATATTATCCATCGAAAGTTTATACCTTGAGAGAATTACCCGTTGTGGAAGAAAAATGAAAATATTCTGTTATCAAGAAATTTCAACTACCATCTGGTTTCAGAATTCCTATCACGTTAAACAAAAAAAAAAAAACAACAACAAAAAAAACCTAATTTTAAACAGTTTTTGGGAAACAAAGTGAAAGTAAAGTGCAACTTGGCCCGAAAGTAACCATAACTCTGAAAAAGGAATTTTAGTAATAATAGATACATAAAAATGATTGACTTTGTATACTGATTCCAAATACATAAGTTTCCTTAGGTTTAATGTTATCTGTCAAAAGCTAAGAACCTGAGAATACTATGTCTTTCAGAAGTAAAAGAAAAAAATTTAGTAATCAATAAATTTAAACTACTAGATGATTATAGAATTTCTGTGAAGTCGAACAAACAAAAAACAAAAACAACTACAATAAAAAAAACCCAATTTTAAACCGTTTTTCGGAAACAAAGTTAAAGTAAAGTGCAACTCGGCCCGAAAGTAACCATAGCTCTAAAAACGGAATTTTAATAATAATAGATACATAAAAATATTGGCTTTGTATACTGATTGCAAAAACATAAATTTCCTTAGGTTTAATGTTATCTGTCAAAAGCTAAGAGCCTGAGAATATTATGCCTTTTAGAATAAAAAAAAATCTTTAGTAACGAAGAAATTTCAACTGCCAACTGGTTTCAGAATTCCTATCAAGTCGAACAAAAAACAAAAAAAAACAACTACAACAACAAAAAACCAATTTTAAACAGTTTTTGGGAACAAAGTGAAAGTAAAGTGTAACTCGGTCCGAAAGTCACCATACCTCTAAAAATGGAATTTTAATAATAATAGATACATAAAAATGATTGGCTTTGTACGCTGATTCTAAATACATAAATGTCCTTAGGTTTAATGTTATTCGTCAAAATCTAAGACCCTGAGAATATTAAGCCTTTTAGAAGAAAAACAAAAATCTTTAGTCATCAAGAAATTTCAACTACCAACTGGTTTGAGAATTCCTATCAAGTCGAACAAAAAAACAAAAACAAAAACAACTACAACAAAAACACCCTATATTCAAACAGTTTTGAGGGAAAAAAGTAAAAGTAAAGTGCAACTTGGCCTGAAAGAGACCATAATTGTAAAAACGGAATCTTGATATTAATAAATACATAAAGATGATTTGATTTTTACACTGATTCCAAATAATGAAATTTTCTTAGATTAAGTGTTATCCGTCCAAAGCTAAGAGCCTGAGAATACTACGTCTTTTAGAAGAAAGACAAAAATCGTTATTCATGAAGAAATTTCAACTACCAACTGGTTTCAGAATTCCTATCAAGTCGAACAAACAAAAAAGAAAACAACTACAAAAAAAAAAATTAAACAGTTTTTTTGAAACAAAGTGAAAGTAAAGTGCAACTCGGCTCGAAAGTAACCATAACTCTAAAAACGGAATTTTAATAATAATACATACATAAAAATGATTGGTTTTGTACGCTGATTCCAAATAAATAAATTTCCTTATGTTTAATGTTATCCGTCAAAAGCTAAGATCTTGAGAATATTATCCATTGTAGAAGAAAAAACAAAAATATTTATTTATGAATAAATTTTCAACTAACAACTGGTTTTAGGGTTCCTGTCAAGTCGAACAAAAACAAAAAACAAAAACAGTTAAAAAAACAAAAAAACAATTTCAAACAGTTTTTGGGATGAAAAGTCAACGCAAACTGCAACGAGACCCGAAACTAACCATAGCTCTAAAAAACGAATTTTAATAATAATAGATACATAAAAATTATTGGCTTTGTGTACTGATTCCAAATACATATATTTCCTTAGATTTTATGTTATCCGTCAAAAGCTAAGACCCTGAGAATGTTATGCCTTTTATAATAAAAAAAAAAATAGTTATTCATCGAGAAATTTTCACTTCAAACTGGTTTCATAGTTCCTATCAAGTCGAAAAAAAAACAACTACAACAAAAAAAAACGCTAATTTCAAAGATTTTTTGGGAAACAAAGTGAAAATAAAGTGCAGCTCGGACCGAAACAAACCATTACTCTAAAAACAGAATTTTAATAATAATAGATACATAAAAATGATTGGCTTTGTATACTGATTCCAAATACATAAGTTTTTCTAAGGTTTAATGTTATCCGTCAAAAGCTAAGACCCTGAGAATATTATGCCTTTTAGAAGAAAAACAAAAATATTTAGTCATCAAGAAATTTTAACTACTAACTGGTTTCAGAATTCCTATCAAGTAGAACAAACAAAAAACATAAACAACTACAACAAAAAAAGAACCCAATTTTAAACACTTTTTGGGAAACAAAGTGAAAGTAAAGTGCAACTCGGCCCGAAAGTAACAATAACTCTAAAAACGGAATTTTAATAATAATAGATACATAAAATTATTGGCTTTGTATACTGATTACAAATAAAGAAATTTTCTTATTTTTAATCCTATCTGTCAAAAACTAAGAGCCTCAGAATGCTACGTCTTTTAGAAGAAAAACATAAATATTAAAGTTATAGAGAAATTTAAACTAACAAAATGTTTCAGAATTCCTATCAAGTCGAAAAAACAAAAAACAGAAACAGCTACAACAAAAAAAAAACAATTTCAAATAGCGTTTTGGATGAAAGTTTAATGTAAAGTTCCAATCGGCACGAAAGTAACCTTAACTCTAAAAACAGAAGTTTAATAATGATAAATATTTAAAAATGATTGGTTTTGTACGCTGATTCAAAATACATAAATTTCCTTAGGTTTAATGTTATCCGTCAAAAGCTACGACCCTCAGAATATTAATCATTTTAGAAGAAAAACAAAAATCTTTAGTCATAAATAAATTTAAACGTCAAAATGGTTACAGAACTCCTATCAAGTCAAACAAAATAACAAAAAAAACAACTATAACAAAAACAATACCCAATTTTAAACAGTTTTTGGGAAACAAAGTGAAAGTAAAGTGCAACTCGGCTCGAAAGTAACAATAACTCTAAAAACGGAATTTTAATAATAATAGATACATAAAAATGATTGGCTTTGTATACTGATACCAAATACATAAATTTCTTTAGTTTTAATGTTATCCGTCAAAAGCTAAGACCCTGAGAATATTATGCCTTTTAGAAGAAAAACAAAAATATTTAGTCATCAAGAAATTTCAACTACCAACTGGTTTCAGAGTTCCTATCAAGTCGAACAAAAAAAACAAAAAACAACTACTTCAAAAAAAATCAATTTCAAACAGTTTTTGGGAAACAAATTGAAAGTAAAGTGCAACTCGGTCCGAAAGTAACCATAACTGTAAAAACAGAATTTTAATAATAAAAGATATATAAAAATGATTGGATTTTTATACTGATTCCAAATACATAAGTTTCCTATGATTTAATGTTATCTGTCAAAAGCTAAAACCCTGAGAATATTATGTCTTTCAGAAGAAAAGCAAAAGTATTTAGTCATCAAGAAACTTAAACTACTCCCTGATTACAGAATTCCTATCAAGTCGAACAAACAAAAAAACAAAAACAACTACAACAGAAAAAAAAACAAATTTTAAACCGTTTTTGGGAAACAACGTGAAAGTAAAGTGCAACTCAGTCCGAAAGTAACCATAACTCTAAAAACGGAAATTTAATAATAATAGATACATAAAAATGATTGACTTTGTATACTGATTCCAAATACATAAATTTCCTTAGGTTTAATGTTATCCGTTAAAAGCTAAGACCCTGAGAATATTAATCCTGTTAGAAGAAAAACAAAATCTTTAGTCATCAATAAATTTTAACTACCAATTGTTTTGAGAATTCCTATCAAGTCGAACAAAAAAAAAAAAACAACTACAATAAAATATAACCCTAATTTCAAACTTTTCTTGGGAAAAAAAATGAACGTAAACTTGAAATCAGTCCGAAAGTAATCATAACTCTAAAAACGGAATTTTGATAATAATAGATACATAAAAATGATTGGCTTTGTATACTGATTTCAAATACAGAAATTTCCTTAGGTTTAGTGTTATCTGTCAAAAGCTAAGACCCTGAGAATACTATGTCTTTTAGAAGAAAAACAAAAATCTTTAGTCATCAAGAAATTTCAACTACCAACTGGTTTTAGAATTTCTATCAAGTCGAATAAACAAAAAACAAAACAATTACACCAAAAAAAAAAAACAATTTTAAACAGCGTTTGGGAAACAAATTTAAAGTAAAGTGCCACTCAGCCTGAAATAAACCTTAACTGTAAACACGGCAATTTAATAATGATAGATACATAAAAATGATTGGCTTTGTACGCTGATTCTAAATACATAAATTTCCTTAGGTTTAATGTTATCCGTCAATAGCTACGACCTTGTTAATATTAACCCTTTTAGATTTAAAACAAAAATCTTTAGTCATAAATAAATTACAAATACAAACTGATTAGATGATTCCTATCAAGTCGAACAAAAAACAAAAAAAAAAACAACTACGACAAAAAAAATTCCCAATTATAAACAGTTTTTGGGAAACAAAGTCAAAATTAAGGGCAACTCTGCCCGAAAGTAACCATAACTCTAAACACTGAGTTTTAATAGTAATAGATATATAAAATGATTGACTTTGTACGCTGATTACAAATACATATGCGTCCCTAGGTTTTATGTTGTCTGTCAAAAGCTAAGACCCTCAGAATATTAAGCCTTTTAGAAGAAAAGCAAAAGTATTTAGTCATCAAGAAATTTCAACTACCAACTGTTTTCTGAATTCTTTTTGAGTCGAACAAAAAAAAAAACAACTAGAACAAAAAAATCCTAATTTTAAACAGTTTTTTGGGAAAAAAATGAAAGTCAAGTACAACTCGGCGTGAAAGTAACCATAAATCTAAAAACAGAATTTTAATAATAATAGATACATAAAAATGATTGGCTTTGTATACTGATTCCAAATACATAAATTTCCATAGGTTTAATGTTATCCGTCAAAAGCTAAGACCCTGAAAATATTAAGCCTTGTAGAAGAAAAACAAAAATATTTAGTCATCAAGAAATTTTCAACTACCAACTGGTTTCAGAATTCCTATCAAGTCGAATAAAAAACAAACAAAACAATTACAACAAAAAAAAACTAAACAGTTTTTGGGAAACAAAGTGAAAGTAAAGTGCAACTCGGCCCGAAAGTAACCATAGCTCTAAAAACGGAATTTTAAATAATAGATACATAAAATTATTGGCTTTTTATACTGATTTCTAATAAATAAATTTTCTTAGGTTTAGTGTTATCTGTCCAAAACTAAGACCCTGAGAATATTATGCCTTTCAGAAGAGAAAAAAAAATAGTTAGTCATAAATAAATGTCAACTCCTACCAGGTTACATAATTCCTTTCAAGTCGAACAAACAAAAAAAAAAAACAACTACAACAAAAAAAAACAAATTTTAAGTAGTTTTTCGGAAAAAAATTTAGCGTAAACTGCAACTCGGTCCGAAACTAACGATAGCTCTAAAAACAGAATTTTAATAATAATAGATACCTAAAATGATTGACTTTGTGTACTGATTCCAAATACATAAATTTCCTTTGGTTTAATGTTATCTGTCAAAAGCTAAGACCCTGAAAATATTATGCCTTTTAGAAGAAAAACAAAAATCTTTAGTCATCAAGAAATTTCAACTACCAACTGGTTTCAGAATTTCTATCAAGTCGAACAAAAAAAAAAAACAAGTACAACAAAAAAAACCCTAATTTTAAACAGTTTTTTGGTAAACAAAGTGAAAGAAAAGTGCAAATCGGCCCGAAAGTAACCATAACTCTAAAAACGGAATTTTAATAATAATAGATACATAAAAATGATTGGCTTTGTATACTGATTCCAAATACATAAATTTCCATAGGTTTAATGTTATCCACCAAAAGCTAAGACCCTGAGAATATTATGCCCCTTAGAAGTAAAACAAAAATCCTTAGTCCTCAAGAAATCTCAACTACAAACTGTTTTCAGAATTCTTTTCGAGTCGACCAAAAAAAATCAACTAGAACAAAAAAAAACCTAATTTTAAACAGTTTTTTGGGAAACAAAATGAAAGTCAAGTGCAACTCGGCGTGAAACTAACCATAACTCTAAAAACGGAATTTTGAACAATAAATACATAAAAATGATTGGCTTTGTATGATGATTCTAAATAAAGAAATTTTCTAAAGTTAAGTGTTATCCTTGAAAACCTAAGCGCCTGAGAATACCACGTCTTTCAAAAGAAAAACAAAAATCTTTAGTCATCAAGAAATGTTAACTACCAACTGGTTTCAGAATTCCTTTCAATTCAAACAAACAAAGAACAAAACAACTACAACAAAAAAAAACAATTTTAAACAGTTTTTGTGAAGCAAAGTGAAAGTAAAGTGCAAACTGGCACGAAAGTAACCATAACTCTAAAAACTGAGTTTGAATAAAAAAACATTCATAAAAATGATTGGCTTTGTTTGCTGATTCCAAAAAAATAAGTTTCCTTAGGTTTAATGTTATCCGTCAAAAGCTAAGATCCTGAGAATATTAACCCTTTTGGAAGAAAGACAAAAATCTTTAGTTATCAAGAAATTTCAACTACCAACTGGTTTCAGAATTCCTGTGAAGTCGAACAAAAACAAAAAACAGAAATAACTACAACAAAAACAAACTATTTTTAAACAGTTTTTGGGATAAAAACTGAAAGGTAAAGTGCAACTCAGTCCGGAAGTAACCATAACTCTAAAAACAGAATTTTAATAATAATAGATACATAAAAATTATTGGCTTTGTGTACTGATTCCAAATACATAAATTTCCTGAGGTTTAATGCTATCCGTCAAAAGCTAAGACCCTGAGAATATTATGCCTTTTAGAAGAAAAACAAAAATCTTTAGTCATCAAGAAATTTCAACTACAAACAGGTTTGAGAGTTCATATCAATTCGAAAAAAAAACAACTACAACAAAAAAAAACCCTAATTTTAAAGATTTTTTTGGATACAAAGTGAACGTAAACTGCAACGCGGACCGAAACTAACCATAACTGTAAAAACGGAATTTTAATAATAATAGATACATAAAAATGATTGGCTTTGTATAATGATTCCAAATACATAAGTTTTTCTAAGGTTTAATGTTATCCGTCAAAAGCTAAGACCCTGAGAATATTATGCATTTTAGAAGAAAGATATAAATCGTTAGTCATCAAGAAATTTTAACTACTAACTGGTTTCATAATTCATATCAATTCGAACAAACAAAAAACATAAACACCGATAACAACAAAAAAACCCAATTTTAAACAGTTTTTTGGAAATAAAGTGAGCGTAAAATGTAGCTCGGTCCGAAGGAAACCATAACTCTAAAAACGGAATTTTAATAATAATAGATACATAAAAATTATTGGCTTTGTATACTGATTCCAAATAAATAAATTTCTTTATGTTTAATCCTATCTGTCAAAAGCTACGAGCCTCAGAATGTAATGCCTTTTAGAAGAAACACAAAAATCTTTAGTCATCAAGAAATTTCAACTACCAACTGGTTTCAGAATTGCTATCAAGTCGAAACAACAAAAAAAACAGAAACAACTACAACAAAAAAAAAACAATTTTAAACAGTTTTTTGGAAGCAAAGTGAAAGTAAAGTGCAACTCGGCCCGAAAGTAATCATTACTCTAAAAACGGAATTTTAATAATGATAGATACTTAAAAATGATTGGTTTTGTACGCTGATTCAAAATACATAAATTTCCTTAGGTTTAATGTTATCTGTCAAAAGCTAAGACCCTCAGAATATTATTTCTTTTAGAAGAAAAACAAAAATATTTAGTCATCAAGAAATTTCAACTACCAACTGGTTTCAGAATTCCTATTAAGTCAAAAAAAATAACAAAAAAAACAACTACAACAAAAACAATTCCCAATTATAAACAGTTTTTGGGAAACAAAGTCAAAGTAAAGTGCAACTCGGTCCGAAAGTAACAATAACTCTAAACACGGAATTTTAATAATAATATATACATAAAAATGATTGACTTTGTGTACTGATTCCAAATACATAAATTTCCTTAGGTTTAATGCTATCCGTCAAAAGATAAGACCATGAGAATATTATGCCTTTTAGAAGAAAAACAAAAATATTTAGTCATCAAGAAATTCCAAATACCGTCTGGTTTCAGATTTCATATCAAGTCGAAAAAAACAATTAATTCAAAAAAAATCCTAATTTCAAAGATTTTTTGGGAAAAAAACTCAACATAAACTGCAACTCGGCCCGACACTAACCATAACTCCAAAACGGAATTTTAATAATAATAGATACATAAAAATGATTGGCTTTGTATACTGATTCCAAATACATAAGTTTCCTAAATTTTAATGTTATCTGTCAAAAGCTAAAACCCTGAGAATATTATGTCTTTCAGAAGAGAAACAAAAGTATTTAGTCATCAAGAAACTTCAACTACTCACTGGTTTCAGAATTCCTATCAAGTCGAACAAACAAAAAACAAAAACAACTACAAAAAAAACAAACAACCAAATTTTAAACAGTTTTTTGGAAACAAAGTGAGAGTGAAGTGCAAATCGTTCCGAAAGTAACAACAATTCTAAAAACAAAATTTTAATTATTATAAATGCATAAAATGATCAGCTTTGTGTGCTCATACCAAATACATATGAGTCCTTAGGTTTTATTTTATTTTTTATAAGCTTCAAGCCTCAGAGAGTTACGTCTTTTAGAAGAAAAACAAAAATAGTAAAGTTATCAATAAATGTCAACTACCAACTGGTTTCAGAATTCCTATCAATTCGCACAAAACAAAACAACTACAACAAAAAAACCCTATTTTCAAACAGTTTTTGGGAAACAAAGTAAAAGTAAAGTACAGATCAGCCTGATAGAAACCATAACTGTAAAAATAGCACTTTGATAATAATAGATACATAAAAATGATTGGCTCTGTATACTGATTTCAAATACAGAAATTTTCTTAGGTTTAGTGTTATCTGTCAAAAGCTAAGACCCTTAGAATACAAAGCCTTGTATAATAAAAACAAAAATATTTAGTAATCAAGAAATTTCAACTACCAACTGGTTTCAGAATTCCTATCAAGTCGAACAAAAAACAAACAGAAACAATTACAACAAAAAAAAAAAACAATTTTAAACAGTTTTTGGGAAACAAAGTGAAAGTAAACTGCAAATCGGCCCGAAAGTAACCATAACTCTAAAAACGGAATTTTAATAATAATAGATACATAAAAATGATTGGCTTTGTACGCTGATTCCAAATAAATAAATTTCCTTAGGTTTAATGTTATCCGTCAAAAGCTACGAGCCTGAGAATATTACCCCTTTTAGATGAAAAACTAAAATCGTAAAGTTATCAAGAAATTTCAACTACCAACTGATTTCAGAATTCCTATCAAGTCGAACAAAAAACAAAAAAAAACAACAACAACAACAAAAAATTCCCAATTATAAACAGTTTTGGGAAACGTCAAAGTAAAGGACAACTTTGCCCGAAATTAACCATAACTCTAAACACGGAGTTTTAAAAGTAATAGATACATAAAATGATTAACTTTGTACGCTGATTCCAAATACATATGCTTCCTTAGGTTTTATATTTTCTGTCAAAAGCTACGAGCCTCAGAATATTAAGCCCTTTAGAAGAAAAACAAAAATCTTTAGTCATCAAGAAATTTCAACTACAAACTGTTTTCTGAATTCTTTTTGAGTCGAACAAAAAAAAAAACAACTAGAACAAAAAAATCCTAATTTTAAACAGTTTTTTGGGAAAAAAATGAAAGTCAAGTACAACTCGGCGTGAAAGTAACCATAAATCTAAAAACAGAATTTTAATAATAATAGATACATAAAAATGATTGGCTTTGTATACTGATTCCAAATACATAAATTTCCATAGGTTTAATGTTATCCATCAAAAGCTAAGACCCTGAGAATTTTATGCCCTTTTGAAGAAAAACAAAAATCTTTAGTCATCAAGAAATCTCAACTACCAACTGGTTTCAGAATTCCTATCAAGTCGAATAAAAAACAAACAAAACAACTACAACAAAAAAAAACTAAACAGTTTTTGGGAAACAAAGTGAAAGTAAAGAGCAACTCGGCCCGAAAGTAACCATAACTCTAAAAACGGAATTTTAAACAATAGATACATAAAATTATTGGCTTTTTATACTGATTCCTAATAAATAAATTTCCTTAGGTTTAATGTTATCTGTCAAAAGCTAAGACCCTGACAATACTATGCTTTTTAGAAGAAAAACAAAAATCTTTAGTATTCAAGAAATTTTAACTACCAACTGGTTTTAGAATTCCTATCAAGTCAAACAAACAAAAAACAGAAATACCTACAACAAAAAAAACAATTTTAAACAGCTTTTGGGAAACAAAGTTAGAGTAAAGTGCAGATTGGTCCGAAAGTAACCATAACTCTAAAAACCGAGTTTTAATAAAAATAGATATATAAAAATGATTGGCTTTGTATACTGATTCCAAATACATAAATTTCCTTAGGTTTAATGTTATCTGTCAAAAGCTAAGACCCTGAGAATATTATGCCTTTTAGAAGAAAAACAAAAATCTTTAGTCATCAAGAAATTTCAACTACGAACTGGTTTCAGAATTCCTATCAAGTCGAACAAAAAAAAACAACTACAACAAAAAAAACCCTAATTTTAAACAGTTTTTTGGTAAACAAAGTGAAAGAAAAGTGCAAATCGGCCCGAAAGTAACCATAACTCTAAAAACGGAATTTTAATAATAATAGATACATAAAAATGATTGGCTTTGTATACTGATTCCAAATACATAAATTTCCATAGGTTTAATGTTATCCACCAAAAGCTAAGACCCTGAGAATATTATGCCCCTTAGAAGTAAAACAAAAATCCTTAGTCCTCAAGAAATCTCAACTACAAACTGTTTTCAGAATTCTTTTCGAGTCGACCAAAAAAAATCAACTAGAACAAAAAAAAACCTAATTTTAAACAGTTTTTTGGGAAACAAAATGAAAGTCAAGTGCAACTCGGCGTGAAAGTAACCATAAATCTAAAAACGGAATTTTAATAATAATAGATACATAAAAATGATTGGCTTTGTATATTGATTCCAAATACATAAATTTCCTTAGGTTTATTGTTATTCGTCGAAAGCTAAGACCCTGAGAATATTATGCCCTTTAGAAGAAAAACAAAAATCTTTAGTCATCAAGAAATTTCAACTACAAACTGTTTTCAGAATTATTTTCGAGTCAAACAAAAAAAAACAACTAGAACAAAAAAAACCCTAATTTTAAACAGTTTTTTGGGAAACAAAATGAAAGTCAAGTGCAACTCGGCGTGAAAGTAACCATAAATCTAAAAACGGAATTTTAATAATAATAATAGATGCATAAAAATGATTGGCTTTGTAAACTGATTCCAAATACGTTAATTTCCTTAGGTTTAATGTTATTCGTCAAAATCTTAGACCCTGAGAATATTAAACTTTTTAGAAGAAGAACAAAAATATTTAGTCATCAAGAAATTTCAACTACCAACTGGTTTCAGAATTCCTATCAAGTCAAACAAAAAAAAACAAAAATAACTACAACAAAAAAAAACCAATTTTAAACAGTTTTTTGGAAGCAAAGTGAAAGTAAAGTGCAACTGGGCACGAAAGTAAACATAACTCTAAAAACGGAATTTTAATAATAATAGATACATAAAAATGATTGGTTTTGTACGCTGATTCCAAATAAATAAATTTCCTTATGTTTAATGTTATTCATCAAAAGCTAAGACCCTGAAAATATTAAGCCTTTTAGAAGAAAAAAAAAAATCTTTAGTCATCAAGAAATTTCAACTACCAACTGGTTTCAGAATTCATATCAAGTTGAACAAAAAAAACAACTACAACAAAAAAATACCCTAATTTTAAACAGTTTTTGGGAAACAAACTGAAAGTAAAGTGCAACTCGGCCCGAAAGTAACCATAGCTCTAAAAAAGGAATTTTAATAATAATAGATACATAAAAATGATTTGCTTTGTATACTGATTCCAAATACATAAATTTTCTTAGGTTTAATGTTATCCGTGAAAAGCTAAGACCCTGAGAATATTATGCCTTTTAGAAGAAAAACTAAAATATTTAGTCATCAAGAAATTTGAACTACCAACTGGTTTCAGAATTACTATCAAGTCGAAAAAAACAACTACAACAAAAAAAACGCTAATTTTAAACAGTTTTTGGGAAACAAAGTGAAAGTAAAGTGCAACTCGGCCCGAAACTAACCATAACTCCAAAACGGAATTTTAATAATAATAGATACATAAAAATGATTGGCTTTGTATACTGATTCCAAATACATAAGTTTTTCTAAGGTTTAATGTTATCTGTCAAAAGCTAAGACCCTGAGAATATTATGCCTTTTAGAAGAAAAACAAAAATCTTTAGTCATCAAGAAATTTCAACTACTGACTGGTTTCAGAATTCCTATCAAGTAGAACAAACAAAAAACAGAAACACCTACAACAAAAAAAAACCCAATTTTAAACAGTTTTTGGGAAACAAAGTGAAAGTAAAGTGCAACTCGGCCCGAAATTAACCATAACTCTAAAAACGGAATTTTAATAATAATAGATACATAAAAATGATTGACTTTGTGTACTGATTCCAAATACATAAATTTCCTTAGTTTTAATCCTATCCGTCAAAAGCTAAGACCCTGAGAATATTATGCCTTTTAGAAGAAAAACAAAAATATTTAGTCATCAAGAAATTTCAACTACCAACTGGTTTCAGAATTCCTATCAAGTCGAACAAAAAACAGCTACAACAAAAATTTGCTAATTTTAAACAGTTTTTGGGAAACAAAGTGAACGTAAAGTGCAACTCGGCCCGAAACTAACCATTACTCTAAAACCGGAATTTAATAATAATAGACACATAAAAATGATTGGCTTTTTATGATGATTCCCAATAAAGAAATTTTCTAAGGTTTAGTGTTATCCGTGAAAAGCTAAGAGCCTGAGAATACTACGTCTTTCAGACGAAAAACAGAAATAGTTAGTCATCAAGAAATTTCAACTACCAGTTGGTTTAAGAATTCCTATCAAGTCGAAACAACAAAAAACAGAAACAGCTACAACAAAAAAAAACCAATTTTAAACAGTTTGTTATCCGTCAAAAGCTAAGACCCTGAGAATATTATCTCTTTTAGATGAAAAACAAAAACCAGTAGTCATCAATAAATTTCAACTACCAACTGGTTTCAGAATTCCTATCAAGTCAAACAAAAAAAACAACTACAACAAAAAACAATTCCATATTATAAACAGTTTTTGGGGAACAAAGTGAAAGTTAAGTGCAACTCGGTCCGAAAGTAACCGTAACTCTAAAAACGGAATTTTAATAATAATAAATGCATAAAAATGATTGGCTTTGTACGCTGATTCCAAAATACATAAATTTCCTTAGGTTTAATGTTTTCCGTCAAAAGCTACGAACCTCAGAATATTATGCCTTTTAGAAGAAAAACAAAAATATTTAGTCATCAAGAAATTTCAACTACAAACTTTTTTCAGAATTCTTTTCAAGTTGAACAAAAAAAAAAACAACTAGAACAAAAAAAATCCTAATTTTAAACAGTTTTTTGGGAAAAAAAAATGAAAGTCAAGTACAACTCGGCGTGAAAGTAACCATAAATCTAAAAACGGAATTTTAATAATAATAGATACATGAAAATGATTGGCTTTGTATACTGATTCCAAATACATAAATTTCCATAGGTTTAATGTTATCCATCAAAAGATAAGACCCTGAGAATTTCATGTCCTTTTGAAGAAAAACAAAAATCTTTAGTCATCAAGAAATCTCAACTACCAACTGGTTTCAGAATTCCTATCAAGTCAAATAAAAAAACAAACAAAAACAATTACAACAAAAAAAAACAATTTTAAACAGTTTTTGGGATACAAAGTGAAAGTAAAGTGCAACTCGGCCCGGAAGTAACCATAACTCTAAAAACGGAATTTTAATAATAATAAATACATAAAAATGATTGGCTTTGTATACTGATTCCAAATACATAAATTTCATTAGGTTTAATGTTATCTGTCAAAAGCTAAGACCCTCAGAATATTGAGCTTTTTAGAAGAAAAACAAAAATCTTTAGTTATCAAGAAATTTCAACTACCAACTGGTTTCAGAAATCTTATCAAGACGAACAAACAAAAAAACAAAAACAACAACAAAAAAACAATCTAATTTTAAACAGTTTTTTGGGAGCAAAGTAAACGTAAAATACAATTCAGTATGAAGGAGACCATTGTTCTAAAAACAGAAACTTGAACAAAAAACACATAAAAATTATTGGCTTTTTGTGATCATACTAAAAAATGAAGTTTCCTTAAATTTGGTCCTGTCCTTTATAAGCTTCGAACCACAGAATACTAAGTCTTTTAGAAGAAAAACAAAATATTTAGTCATCAAGAAACGTCAACTACCAACTGGTTTCACAAAATCCTATCAAGCCGAACAAAAAAAAACAAAAAAAAATAACTACAACAAAAAAAACCCTAATTTTAAACAGTTTTTGGGAATAAAAGTGAAAGTAAAGTGCAAATCGGCCCGAAAGTAATCATAACTCTAAAAATGGAATTTTAATAATAATAGATACATAAAAAGATTGGCTTTGTATACTGATTCCAAATACATAAATTTCCTTAGGTTTAATGTTATTTGTCAAAAGCTAAGACCCTGAAAATATTATGCCTTTTAGAAGAAAAAAAAAATCTTTAGTCATCAATAAATGTCAACTACCAACTGGTTTCAGAATTCCTATTAAGTCGAAAAAACAAAAAACAAAACAACTACAACAAAAAAAAACCCAATTTTAAACAGTGTTTGGGAAACAAATTGAAAGTAAAGTGCAACTCGGCCCGAAAGAAACCATAACTCTAAAAACAGAATTTTAATAATAATAGATACATAAAAATGATTGGCTTTGTACGCTGATTCTAAATACATAAATTTCCTTAGGTTTAATGTTATCTGTCAAAAGCTAAGACCCTCAGAATATTATGTGTTTTAGAAGAAAAACGAAAATCTTTAGTCATCAAGAAATTTAAACGACCAACCGGTTTCAGGACTCATATCAAGTCGAACAAAAAAAAAAAAAAAAAAAACTACAACAAAAAAAAATTCCAAATTATAAACAGTTTTGGGAAACGTCAAAGTAATGGACAACTTTGTCCGAAAGTAACCATAACTCTAAAAACGGAGTTTTAATAGTAATAGATGTATAACAATGATTGACTTTGTATGCTGATTCCAAATACATAAATTTCCATAGGTTTAATATTATCCGTCAAAAGCTAAGACCCTGAGAATATTATGCCCTTTAGAAGAAAAACAAAAATCTTTAGTCATCAAGAAATTTCAACTACAAACTGTTTTCAGAATTCTTTTCGAGTCGAACAAAAAAAAAAAACTAGAACAAAAAAATCCTAATTTTAAACAGTTTTTTGGGAAAAAAATTAAAGTCAAGTACAACTCGGCGTGAAAGTAACCATAAATCTAAAAACGGAATTTTAATAATAATAAATACATAAAAATGATTGGCTTTGTATACTGATTCCAAATACATAAATTTCCATAGGTTTAATGTTATCCATCAAAAGATAAGACCCTGAGAATTTTATGCCCTTTGGAAGAAAAACAAAAATCTTTAGTCATCAAGAAATCTCAACTACCAACTGGTTTCAGAATTCCTATCAAGTCGAATAAAAAAACAAACAAAAACAATTACAACAAAAAAAAACAATTTTAAACAGTGTTTGGGAAAAAAATTGAAAGTAAAGTGCAACTCGGCCCGAAAGTAACCATAACTCTAAAAACAGAATTTTAATAATAATATATAAATAAAAATCATTGGCTTTGTATACTGATTCCAAATAAAGAAATTTCCTTAAGTTTAATGGTATCTGTCAAAAGCTAAGACCCTGAGAATATTATGCCTTTTAGAAGAAAAACAAAAATCTTTAGTCATCAAGAAATTTCAACTACCAACTGGTTTCAGAATTCCTATCAAGTCGAACAAAAAAACAAAAACAAAAACAACTACAACAAAAAAAACCCTAATTTTAAACTGTTTTTGGGAAACAAAGTGAAAGTAAAGTGCAACTCGGCCCGAAAGTAATCATAACTCTAAAAACGGAATTTTAATAATAATAGATACATAAAGAGATTGGCTTTGTATACTGATTCCAAATACATAAATTTCCTTTGGTTTAATGTTATCTGTCAAAAGCTAAGACCCTCAAAATATTATGCCTTTTAGAAGAAAAACAAAAATCTTTAGTCATCAAGAAATTTCAACTACCAACTGTTTTCAGAATTCTTTTCGAGTCTTAGTTCAGTTTTAGGGAAACAAATTGAAAGTAAAGTGCAACTCGGCCCGAAAGTAACCATAACTCTAAAAACGGAATTTTAAATAATAGATACATAAAAATGATTGGCTTTGTATACTGATTCCAAATACATAAATTTCCTTAGGTTTAATGTTATCTTTCAAAAGCTAAGACCCTGAGAATATTATGCCTTTTAGAAGAAAGATAAGTATCGTTAGTCATCAAGAAATTTCAAGTAATAATTGGTTTCAGAATTCCTGTCAAGTCGAACAAACAAAAAACAGAAACAACTACAACAACAAAAAAACAATTTCAAACTGCTTTTCGGATACAAAGTTAAAGCAAACTGTAACTCGGTCCGTAAATAACCTTAACTCTAAAACAGAATTTTAATAATAATAGATACATAAAAATGATTGGCTTTGTGAACTGATTGCAAATACACATATTTCTTTCGGTTAAATCTTATCTGTCAAAAACTTCGAGCATCAGAATGAAATGTCTTTTATAAGAAAAAAAAAACTATTTAGTCATCAAGAAATTTTAAATACCAACTTGTTTGAGAATTCCTATCAAGTCGAACAAAGAAAAAACAAGTACAACAAAAAAGACCCTAATTTTAAACAGTTTTTTGGTAAACAAAGTGAAAGAAAAGTGCAAATCGGCCCGAAAGTAACCATAACTCTAAAAACGGAATTTTAATAATAATAGATACATAAAAATGGTTGGCTTTGTATACTGATTCCAAATACATAAATTTCCATAGGTTTAATGTTATCCACCAAAAGCTAAGACCCTGAGAACATTATGCCCCTTAGAAGAAAAACAAAAATCCTTAGTCATCAAGAAATTTCAACTACAAACTGTTTTCAGAATTCTTTTCGAGTCGACCAAAGAAAATCAACTAGAACAAAAAAAAACCTAATTTTAAACAGTTTTTTGGGAAACAAAATGAAAGTCAAGTGCAACTCGGCGTGAAAGTAACCATAAATCTAAAAACGGAATTTTAATAATAATAGATACATAAAAATGATTGGCTTTGTATATTGATTCCAAATACATAAATTTCCTTAGGTTTATTGTTATTCATCGAAAGCTAAGACCCTGAGAATATTATGCCCTTTAGAAGAAAAACAAAAATCTTTAGTCATCAAGAAATTTCAACTACAAACTGTTTTCAGAATTCTTTTCGAGTCAAACAAAAAAAAACAACTAGAACAAAAAAAACCCTAATTTTAAACAGTTTTTTGGGAAACAAAGTGAAAGTCAAGTGCAACTCGACGTGAAAGTAACCATAAATCTAGAAACGGAATTTTAATAATAATAGATACATAAAAATAATTGGCTTTTTATACTGATTCCAAATACATAAATTTCCTTAGGTTTATTGTTATTCGTCGAAAGCTAAGACCCTGAGAATATTAAACCTTTTAGAAGAAGAACAAAAATCTTTATTCATCAAGAAATTTCAACTACCAACTGGTTTCAGAATTCCTATCAAGACGAACAAATAAAAAACAAAAAAAAACAGTTTTTGGGAAACAAAGTGAAAGTAAAGTGCAACTCGGCCCGAAAGAAACCATAACTCTAAAAACGGCTTTTTAATAATAATAAATACATAAAAATGATTGGCTTTGTACGCTGATTCTAAATATATTTATTTTCTTCGGTTTAATGTTATCAGTCAAAAGATAAGACCCTGAGAATATTAAGCCTTTTAGAAGACAAACAAAAATCTTTAGTCATCAAGAAATTTCAACTACCAACAGGTTTCTGAATTCTTTTTGAGTCGAACAAAAAAAACCCAACTAGAACAAAAAAAATCCTAATTTTAAACAGTTTTTTGGGAAAAAAAATGAAAGTCAAGTACAACTCGGCGTGAAAGTAACCATAAATCTAAAAACGGAATTTTAATAATAATAGATACATAAAAATGATTGGCTTTGTATACTGATTCCAAATACATAAATTTCCATAGGTTTAATGTTATCCATCAAAAGATAAGACCCTGAGAATTTTATGCCCTTTTGAAGAAAAACAAAAATCTTTAGTCATCAAGAAATTTTCAACTACCAACTGGTTTTAGGATTCCTATCAAGTCAAATAAAAAAACAAACAAAAACAATTACAACAAAAAAACTAATTTTAAACAGTTTCTGGGAAACAAATTGAAAGTAAAGAGCAACTCGGCCCAAAGGTAACCATAGCTCTAAAAACGGAATTTTAAATAATAGATACATAAAAATGATTGGCTTTGTATACTGATTCCAAATAAAAAAATTTCCCTAGGTTTAATGGTATCTGTAAAAATCTAAGACCCTGAGAATATTATGCCTTTTAGAAGAAAGATAAAAATCGTTAGTCTTCAAGAAATTTCAACTACCAACTGGTTTAAGAATTCCTATCAAGTCGAAACGAACAAAAAACAAAAACAACTACAACAAAAAAAAAACCAATTTCAAACTGTTTTTGGGAAACAAAGTGAACGTAAAATGCAAATTGGTCCGTAAGTAACCATAACTCTAAAACGGAATTTTAATAATAATAGATACATAACAATAATTGGCTTTGTATACTGATTCCAAATACATAAATTTCCTTCGATTTAATGTTATCTGTCAAAAGCTAAGACCCTGAGAATAATATGTCTTTTAGAAGAAAAACACAAATCTTTAGTCATCAAGAAATTTCAACTACCAACTGGTTTCAGAATTCCTATCAAGTCGAACAAAAAAAACAACTACAACAAAAAAAAACCTAATTTTAAACAGTTTTTTGGTAAAAAAGACTAAAAGAAAAGTGCAAATCGGCCCGAAAGTAACCATAACTCTAAAAACGGAATTTTAATAATAATAGATACATGAAAATGATTGGCTTTGTATACTGATTCCAAATACATAAATTTCCATAGGTTTAATGTTATCCACCAAAAGCTAAGACCCTGAGAATATTATGCCCTTTAGAAGAAAAACAAAAATCCTTAGTCATCAAGAAATTTCAACTACAAACTGTTTTCAGAATTCTTTTCGAGTCGACCAAAAAAAAATCAACTAGAACAAAAAAAAACCCTAATTTTAAACAGTTTTTTGGGAAACAAAATGAAAGTCAAGTGCAACTCGGCGTGAAAGTAACCATAAATCTAAAAACGGAATTTTAATAATAATAGATACATAAAAAAGATTGGCTTTGATTGATTCCAAATACATAAATTTCCTTAGGTTTATTGTTATTCGTCAAAAGCTTAGACCCTGAGAATATTATGCCCTTTAGAAGAAAAACAAAAATCTTTATTCATCAAGAAATTTCAACTACCAACTGTTTTCAGAATTCTTTTAGAGCCGAACAAAAAAAAAACAACTAGAACAAAAAAAAACCTAATTTTAAACAGTTTTTTGGGAAACAAAATGAAAGTCAAGTGCAACTCGGCGTGAAAGTAACCATAAATCTAAAAACGGAATTTTAATAATAATAGATACATAAAAATAATTGGCTTTTTATACTGATTCCAAATACATAAATTTACTTAGGTTTATTGTTATTCGTCGAAAGCTAAGACCCTGAGAATATTAAACTTTTTAGAAGAAGAACAAAAATCTTTATTCATCAAGAAATTTCAACTACCAACTGGTTTCAGAATTCCTATCAAGACAAACAAAAAAAAAAATAACTACAATAAAAAAACCTAATTTTAAACAGTTTTTTGGGAAACAAAATGAAAGTCAAGTGCAACTCGACCCGAAAGTAACCATAACTCTAAAAACGGAATTTTAATAATAATAGATACATGAAAATGATTGGCTTTGTATACTGATTCCAAATACATAAATTTCCATAGGTTTAATGTTATCCATCAAAAGCTAAGACCCTGAAAATATTATGCCCTTTAGAAGAAAAAAAAAATCTTTAGTCATCAAGAAATTTCAACTACAAACTGTTTTCAGAATTCTTTTCGAGTCGAACAAAAAAAACAAACAACTAGAACAAAAAAAAAACTAATTTTAAACAGTTTTTTTGGGAAACAAAATAAAAGCCAAGTGCAACTCGGTGTGAAAGTAACCATAAATATAAAAACGGAATTTTAATAATAATAGATACATAAATATGATTGGCTTTGTATACTGATTCCAAATACATAAATTTCCTTAGGTTTATTGTTATTCGTCGAAAGCTAAGAAACTGAGAATATTAAACCTTTTAGAAGAAGAACAAAAATCTTTATTCATCAAGAAATTTCAACTACCAACTGGTTTCAGAATTCCTATCAAGACTAAAAAAAAACAACTACAACAAAAAAAAAACTAATTTTAAACAGTTTTTACGGAAAAAAGTGAAAGTAAAGTTCAACTCGGCCCGAAAGTAACCATAACTCTAAAAACAGAATTATAATAATAATAGATACATAAAAATGATTGGCTTTGCATACTGATTCCAAAATACATAAATTTCCTTAGGTTTAATGTTATCCGTCAAAATCTAAGACGCTGAGAATATTATTCCTTTTAGAAGAAAAAAAAAATCTTTAGTCATCAAGAAATTTCAACTACCGTCAGGTTTCAGAACTCCTATCAAGTCGAACAAAAAAAAAACTACAACAAAAAAAAATCCAAATTACAAACAGTTTTTGGGAAACAAAGTGAAAGTAAAGTGCAACTCTGCCTAATAATAACCATAACCCTAAAACCGGGATTCTCCACGTTTAAGTTAAAAAAGGTAAAGGTAAAGGATGCGGCACTAGACCCTTAAGGTCCAAACTGGCGGTGCTGATCTCCGTCTCGTGGTCCTTCAGTCAGGAAGGGCAGTGGGGGGCTGGGGGCCAGCCAACCTGTGCTTTCACACACCCTTCCTGTTTACCTTCCCCAGATTTCTCCAGGTACCCATTTAGAGCTGGGTTGACTCTGGCTGAGCTTACAGGGTCACACCACTCACCCGCGTCCCAAACTAAGAAACTGACCACACCAGGGATCGAACCCGAATTCTCGGATTCTCAGCCCAGCGCGCGTTAGATTATCATGAGCGCTCATGATAATCAAAGTTATATTAACCTAACTTAAACGTGGAGAAACTTAATTTTTTGTATGTAAACCACAACATAATATTCTATGTCTAGCATTTCAATGAAAAAATGTGTTCAACACCTAGCTCTTTACGCTAAAGTTAACACAAAGGGTCGTTATAGAATCGATCCAGTGGTCCTAGAATATCGTTAGAGGGTTCATTCGAAACATTTTATTTTTACCAGAAGAAGGATTATGCGTGATTAGAGCTTTTTTATTAATCATCTTAACGGTCCTTTACATCATGACTTTAAAAAGCAAACACTTGTGAGCTGATAGTAGTGTCTGTGTTTAACTAAATTTTGATGAATTCCCGCTTCATATGATCAATCCCCGTACAAAATCCTCCAACTCTGTCAAAAATGCAAAATTCCATATTTTTGCTGATAAGAGTTAGAAACCTCTACAGTAGGGTTCTTTGATATGCTGAATCCAATGGTATAATTTCCATGAAAACTCTATGACCTCAATGATGGGTTTCTCCCTTTTTTCAGAAATCAGACAATTTTTTTCTGGTTCGTAGTTTTGGATGGATAAAACTAAGCTGCGCTTGGAATTAAAGATAATATTTTATCTGATTATTATAACGGTTTCATTCTGAAAAGTTCTGTATGAAAAATGATTTGAGACATTTACATGTTTTTCAATTTGTTTAATAACAAGGACTAATCTAGTTGCTGAACCGTTACTTTCTTTTGCGATATAAGTCAATGTTTGTTGTTTATTAGAGCAGTTTGTATTGAACTAAAGATTCGTTAATCAAAGAATTACTATGAGTAACTCAAACATTGTAAGACTTTTTTGTTTAATCCTATCATTTTTTTTTGTTATAGTTGTTTTATGTTTTTTCTTTGACTTGCTAGGAATTCTGAAACCTGTTGGCAGTTGAAATTTCTTGATGACTAAAGATTTTTTTTTCTTCTAAAAGGCATAATATTCTCAGGCTCTTAACTTTTGACGGATAACATTAAACCTAAAGGATATTTATGTATTTGGAATCAGTATAAAAGGCCAATCATTTTTATGTATCTATTATTATTAAAATTCCGTTTTTAGAGTTATGGTTACTTTCAAGCCGAGTTGCACTTTACTTTCACTTTGTTTCCCAAAAACTGTTTAAAACTGGGGTTTTTTTGTTGTAGTTTTTTTTTTGTCGTCTGACTGACCAGTTGGTAGTTGAAATTTTTTGATGACTAAAGATTTTTTTTTCTTCTAAAAGGCATAATATTCTCAGGGTCTTAACTTTTAACGGATAACATTAAACCTAAAGGAAATTTATGTATTTGGAATCAGTATAAAAAGCCAATCATTTTTATGCATCATTTATTATTAAAATTCTGTTTTTAGAGTTATGGTTACTTTCAAGCCGAGTTGCACTTTACTTTCAGTTTGTTTCCCAAAAACTATTTAAAACTGGGGTTTTTTTGTTGTAGTTTTTTTTTGTCTGACTTGATAGGAATTCTGATACCAGTTGGTAGTTGAAATTTCTTGATGACTAAAGATTTTTTTTTCTTCTAAAAGGCATAATATTCTCAGGGTTTTAACTTTTGACGGATAACAATAAACCTAAAGGAAATTTATGTATTTAGAATCAGTATAAAAAGCCAATCATTTTTATGTATCTATTATTATTAAAATTCCGTTTTTAGAGTTATGGTTACTTTCAAGCCGAGTTGCACTTTACTTTCACTTTGTTTCCCAAAAACTGTTTAAAATTGGTTTTTTTGTTGTTGTAGTTGTTTTTTTTCTGACTTGATAGGAACTCTGAAACCAGTTGGTAGTTGAAATTTCTTGATGACTAAATATTTTGTTTTTCTTCTAAAAGGCATAATATTCTCAGGGTCTTAGCTTTTGACGGATAACATTAAACCTAAGTAAATTTATGTATTTTGGAATCAGTATACAAAGCCAATAATTTTTACGTATCTTTTATTTTTAAAATTCCGTTTTTAGACTTATGGTTACTTTCGGGCCGAGTTGCACTTTATTTTCACTTTATTTCCCAAAAACTGTTTAAAATTAGGGTTTTTTTTGTTGTAGTTGTTTTTTTTTTTTTTTAATTCGTCTTGATAGGAATTCTGAAACCAGTTGTTAGTTGAAATTTCTTGATGACTAAAGATTTTTGTTTTTCTTCTAAAAGGCTTGATATTCTCAGGGTCTTAGCTTTTGACGGATAAATTTAACCTAAGGAAATTTATGTATTTGGAATCAGTATACAAAGCCAATAATTTTTATGTATCTATTATTATTAAAATTCCGTACTTATGGTTACTTTCGGGCCGAGTTGCACTTTACTTTAACTTTGTTTCCCAAAAAAGCGTTTAAAATTAGGGTTTTTTTTTGTTGTAGTTGTTTTTTTTGTTTTTTTTTGTCCGACTTGATAGGAATGCTGAAACCAGTTGGTAGTTGATATTTCTTGATGACTAAAGATTTTTGTTTTTCTTCTAAAAGGCATAATATTCTCAGGGTCTTAGCTTTTGACGGATAACATTAAACCTAAGGAAAGCCAATTATTTTTATGTATCTATTATTATTAAAATTTCGTCTTTAGAGTTATGGTTACTTTCGGGCCGATTTGCACTTTACTTTCACTTTGTTTCCCAAAAACTATTTAATTTTTTTTGTTGTAGTTGTTTCTGTTTTTTGTTTGTTCGACTTGATAGGAATGCTGAAACCAGTTAGTAGTTGAAATTTCTTGATGACAAAAGATTTTTGTTTATCTTCTAAAAGGAATAATATCCTCAGGGTCTTAGCTTTTGACGGATAACATTAAACCTAAGGAAAGCCAATTTTTTTTATGTATCTATTATTATTCAAATTCCGTTTTTAAAGTTATGGCTACTTTCGGGCCGAGTTACACTTTACTTTCACTTTGTTTCCCAAAAACTGTTTAAAATTGTTTTTTTTTGTCGGTGTTCTTGTTTTTTGTTTGTTCGACTTGACAGAAATGCTGAAAACAGTTGGTAGTTGAAATTTCTTGATGACTAAATATTTATGTTTTTCTTCTAAAAGACATAGTATTCTCAGGGTCTTAGCTTTTGACAGATAACATTAAAACTAAGGAAATTTGGATCAGCCAAATCAATCATTTTTATGTATCTATTATTATTGAAATTCCGTCTTTAGAGTTATGATTACTTTCGGGCCGAGTTGCACTTTACTTTCACTTTGTTTCCCAAAAACTGTTTAAAATTAGGGTTTTTTTTGTTGTAGTTGTTTTTTTAATTTTTTTTTTGTTCGACTTGATAGGAATTCTGAAACCAGTTGGTAGTTGAAATTTCGGGATGACTAAAGATTTTTGTTTTTCTTCTAAAAGGCATAATTTTCTAAGAGTATTAGCTTTTGACGGATAACATTAAATCTAAGGAAATTTATGTATTTGGAATCAGTATACAAAGCCAATCGATTTTATGTATCTATTATTATTAAAGTTCTGTTTTTAGAGTTATGGTTACTTTCGGGCCGAGTTGCAGTTTACTTTCACTTTGTTTCCCAAAAACTGTTTAAAATTAGGGTTTTTTTTGTTGTAGTTGTTTTTTAATTTTTTTTAGTGTAACTAGATAGGAATTCTGAAACCAGTTGGTAGTTGAAATTTCTTGATGACTAAAGATTTTTCTTATTCTTCTAAAAAGTATAATATTCTCAGGGTCTTAGCTTTTGACTGATAACATTAAACCTAAGGAAATTTATGTATTTGGAATCAGTATACAAAGCCAATCGATTTTATGTATCTATTATTATTAAAGTTCTGTTTTTAGAGTTATGGTTAATTTCGGGCCGAGCTGCACTTTACTTTCACTTTGTTTCCCAAAAACTGTTTAAAATTAGGGTTTTTTTTTGTTGTTATTATTGCTGTATTTTTTTTTGTGCGAATTGACATAAGTCATGAAACATATCCGTATTTGAAAATTTATTTATGAATAACTATTTTTGTTTGTATTCTAAAAGACATAACATTATGAGGCTCGTAGCTTTTGACGGATATCATTAAACCTAAGGAAATTTATGTATTTAGAATCAGCGTACAAAGCCAATCATCTTTATGTATCTATTATTATTAAAATTCTGTTTTTAAGGTTATGGTTACTTTCGGACCGAATTACACTTTACTTTCAATTTGTTTCCCAAACAGTGTTTGAAATTGGGTTTTTTTTTATTGTAGTCGTTTTTTTTTTGTTCGACTTGACAGCAATTATCAAACATATTGGTAGTTGAAATTTCTTGATAACTAACGATTATTGTGTTTCTTCTAAAAGGCGTAATATTCTCAGGCTCTTAGCTTTTGACGGATAACATTAAAGCTAAGGAAATTTATATATTTGGAATCAGCGTACAAAGCCAATTATTTTTATGTATCTATTATTATTAAAATTCCTTTTTTTAGAGTTATGGTTACTTTCGGGCCGAGGAGCAACTACTCGTAAAAAGCCTGGTAAAATGTGAATTATTTCGCTCCAAATTAGAACTGAAAGGGGTGCTTTAAGTTACATATAAAAAAAGTTGATAAAGATTTTTTTTTCTTCTAAAGGTGTAATATTTTCAGACGGATGTGACCTCACTCAGTGTCCTAACGGATCCTCTTGCTTTTCTGACAGATGTGCTGATGGAGCTTTTTCCCTGACTCTCTTTGTTCTGATTGTCAACCGATGTCAAATGGAGTTTGTTCTCCAATTCTATGCTTAGAATAGAGTCACATAATTATAAAATAATTCATTTCATCATGTACGGTTTGATCGATTCTGAATATATTGGCATAAAACATTCATCTTGTGGAGTAATTTTTGAGTGTTTGTTTTTATTACTGGGTGAAGATCTGTTTTTATTACGAGGTGAAATATACATTTATCATTGGGATGTTAACTATAACCTGTTTGATTATGATAAATGCTTATGGAGTACTACATTACACCGTATAAACAGACTGGGACTTTATGATAGAAGAATAAAACTATTTGATAAAAAAACTTTAGAATTAAAGCAAGTACAAGAAGAAGTCCGTGAAATTTGCATTTTTTTTTTTTTAGTAAAAGCGTTATACGTTAAAGGGAATGTCCCTACCGATAAACTCATGATCCTAGAATGTGACACTAATATCCCCCTTTTTAACTTAGAGGACTTTGGATGTGAAAAATATCCCAATATGATTCATCGTCCCATTGATTTCTTATGCAATGGGTACCTGAAATAATACCACATGTGGACAAGTGTATTAGATATCCCCTAATGCAAAATAAAGCAAATCCCATTTCATGGGATCATCGAATGTGGATGAGTAACGATGAGTCTGATAATGATGAACGGTGATAACACTCCCAAAGATATCCACTCTCTAAGGGTGTAGTGATAGTTGTATAGGCCATTATACGAAAATAGGGAAAAAATGTTATTAATATTATTATAAATGAAAATAAAAAAGTGTTTTGAAATAATTTTTAAAAATTTTATTAGAAGATGTAAAACCCATATCATAGTTGACATGAGTAATGAACCATTGTGATAAGTGCTGTCTTTGAAAATAAACCAAAATGATTTTAGTGTCCTATGAGTAAAGTGCTTAAAAAATGTAAGTGAATTTGCCTATTAATAAAAAATGTTTACAATAATGTCTTAATCTACATTTCAGATTTCTTCCTTTTCGGTGTATAGTCAACTGTCGTGAACCACTAATGTTGGTAGATCATTTGAATTCACTGTATATTGATCTTGATTGACTACAAAGTTAGGATCACATTTTCAAGAGTACAATGTAACTTCACTCTTGTCGTATCTCTTTGTACAGCCAAGAATAATATTTGCATTCATATTGTGAAATTCACATGTTTCAATCTGTCTATTTGCAGCAATATCATATACAGTGTTTTCAGATCTTTCAAACCTATATTACACCTAAGATTTTTGCTCTAAAAGCTCTTTAAGTATATTGATCTTTTTAAAGAATTGACCTTTTACTAGCAATATATTCCATTGAATTTAAGTACATTAAACAAAAAAAATGACTAAGTTTGTTAAAGATGAGCTACTTTCTTGCGAAAACACACAAAATAAGAAAAAAATGTTAAATGTCTCTTTATTGAACGCATGTCCATTATATGCAAAATCTCAAGGCTGAATTGTGACGTAAGAGAAACTTGCATAAGTCCCTGATTGACCTAGAAAGAGACACGTGATTCTGTTCCGTTAGTGGATCAATACACATAGAATTATGTAATGAATTTCCCATAAATCTAGTTCCCCTTCATTTATGTAAATCAATTTCCCCGAAATCCTCTCCCCTTCGATTATGTAAATCAATATTGCGTCACTCCCGTCTGTATCCATTAGGCTTAGAAACACCCCCTGATTGGCATAGAAAGTAGTATTTCCAAGTTCCCTGACTGATATAGAAAGAACACTTTTACCAAGGACATTAAATCTCGTTCAGACTTTTACCAAGGACATTAAATCTCTTCTTGACTTTTTTTTTACCTTGGATATTAAATCTCGTTCAGACTTTTTACCAAGGACATTTAATCTCGTCTCGGAGTCATTACACTTATAAACATGCCCTGATTGACCTTGAAAAAGGCGGTCATTGACTCGTTAGTGGATCAATAACATTGTCTATGTGGTTAGGTACCGTTACACTTGATTATAGATGGCAGCAGTTGTGTTCGTTCTGTGCCTTCTTACCCATCCCTACTCTTGCGGCCACCGTCGTTTTCGGTTTGTTCCTATGTCTTTAAAAGGATAAAGTGTAATGCAACTTGAATCCTGATTGGTTTCAGCTCTTCCCGAATCGCTTCTCTCTTTTAGACAACCTCCTAGTTCTTTCTTTCACCCTTCTTTTTTTGGCAATGTTTCTTCTTCCTAGAAAAATATCAAAGAAAATCATTTTTCACACGACCACACCTCCAAAGAGGTATTGGCCAAGGCGCGTTTTTTTTATAGAGGTTTCCCTATTAACCACTAAGTATCTGCTTAATTTTCTTAATTAAATAAAACAAGTTCTTACTAAGCCAAAGCTAATGAATGTATATTTTTATACAATATTTGGTATGGTCCACTAAGCCTGCTTTAGAGCCCGTGGTCTACATTTATACAGTTCACATATATTGTGTATTATATTTAAAAAAAACCTATTTTCCATACCTTTCAAGAGGTAGAGATGTTAGGTGCGTTTTTTTAGAGGTTTTGACATTTTCTTTTACTCGTTAAGATTAGTCAATTATTACTTGTAAATAGTGCAAGCAAGTGAGAAACTAGTAGCTAGCTTACTAGTTGTCTACTATAGCCGCTAATCCTCTCTTTGTTTTTTATTAATTATATTTACTCAAATTTAATATATATATACATTTTAAAATAGTATTGAGTATCTTCCGCTAGGTTTCCCAGAGGCCAAGTTTTCCCATATGAAGTAACTTTAAAGGACAAGATTATTTCCAAGATAATCGAAATAAAACACGTTACAGTCAGTGTAATTTCAATAAGACATTCCAGTGTTCAAACTTTTTTAAATATTTTAAATGACGGATCCGTAATATAGACAAAAAAACTTTGAGCCTTAAAGCAGTAAGATTTTTGAATGTGTATTAAAAGTCCTGTTCAGTAAAAAAGCATTGGGCATCATCCATGGGCGTCCATATGATGGGCAGATGGGGGTTTCAGCCTCCCCTGGCTCAATGATGCTACCTTATATTTTGTATTTTAGTTTTGAGATTTCTATTATAAAGCATTGGAAGTTAAGATTAGACCAGGTAAGCCCTCCCTCCTGAAATTCAGTCGAAAGTGACTGAAGGTTAACTAACCCCCTTCTCAAGCCCACCATTCTCCCAAATACATCCAATCAAAATTTTCAGATATTCATTTAGTTCAACGTAGTAGAAAGTTCTGGACATTAGATCTTTGAGGATGACCATCCCCCCCCCCCCAGCACTCAGGGCAAGGGCTGTAAGGTATGCCCTGGGGGCAGATAAGGTTTTTATGGAACGTGTTTTTTGTAGAAACTTCAAAAGGGCTAATTTAATTGAAAACTGAAGCCTGTTTTAATAGTTGAAAGTGATTGGAGAGCGGCTAACGCCCTTCTGACGCCCACCATTTCCCCAAACACATCCAATCATAATTTTGAGATAGCCATTTCGTTTAAGGAAGTTGAAACTTATGGAAATTAGGTCTTAGAGGATGATATCCACCCTAACAGCCCTTAGGGTAAGGGTTTTAATTTATTCCCGGGGGGCATATAAGGTGTTTATAGAAAATGTTGTCGTAGAAACTCAAAAAGGGCTCAGTCGATTGGAAATAGAAAGGCCTAGTGCCCTTTTTAATAATCTAAAGTGTTTTTAGACTTGATCTTTTTATAGTAAAGATCGACGTGGGTATAATGTATTTTTTTGTTGTTGTTTAGACCAGGCCACTTCGTATCGAAGGAGTTGTCTTAGGAACTTCGAAAAGGGCTCATTTAATTGAAAATAGAAGGGACTGAAGCCCTTTTGAATGGTCCAAAGTGATTGGAGGGCAACTAATCTCCCTCCCACGCCCTTCCTCCCATTTACCTTTATGTTTAAAAACTAATTGATGCCTTAAGATTAAATGAAAATGCACTGTGTAAATGCTAACTCCCAATAAGTCATCTCAGCAGTATACTAAGAACGACTGAGGTATTGTGTTCAATTTTTCGGGGCTACTTCTGCTCTTAAAATTTCACCAAATCAAAATAGCGTAAGTGTATCCAAGCGATCAAATATGCGTCAAGCATATTAGTCCTCTCCGTTTGAAACGGAGTGTGTCCTGACGTCATTGGCTTCCAGAAGGGTGTATCACGGAGTCTTGGCAACTGTGTTCACTTTAATAGACCCGGTAACAATTTTGCTTAGGTGTGACGGCTAGAGGGGTGGGCAGCTCCACTTATCTGACCCTTTAAAGGCGAGGGTGTGTTGCATGATGAAACATGCCCTTCAAACGGGGGTGTGTACCGTGATGTCAGAGGGCTGTTACAGAAGTTCAAAGGGGTGTGTTACGTGATGTAACCTGGCTGTCACAGAAATTCAAAGGGGTGTGTCACATGGAAAAACACGCGCTTGAAATTCAATACTATTTTCCCTATCTCTGCCCTGACGTCAGAGGGCTCCGTTTAAAATTTTGCCCGGAAACAGGGCTCTCACGGGAATCTTGTCAGGGCTGTCATAGAAACCAGGAGGGTTTGTCATGACGTCAGAGGGCTCTCACAGGAAAAGAGATAGGGGTGTCTCAGAACCTGAAGATAGGTCACTACTTACTGTTCTAATCCTCTGAATGCTTCTAGGCTTGTGAGCAGTGGTGTTGCTAGGGTGGTAGGGAGGGCTGCTGTCCTCGGGTTTATTTCTCCGAGGGGAACTGAGTTTTGTCACTTGCTTATATTTTGGTAGCGATAGACGGCGGAGGATGAAAATCAACATTGTCACCGGGCAATAAAAACCTTACTGCATGTCTCCGTGAAGGAGGAAGACATAAGAGTTGTTTAAGCATTAAATCACACAGAAATGGAGGATTATACAGGTTGTAACGTCATTCACCAAATAAAAAATGAATAGAGAAAATAAGGTGTATAGCTCTAATTAATCAAATATATTAAATACACTATAGTCAATGCTACACAAAAAAAAATCTAAAAAGTCAAAATCTTCGGACAATTTCCATAGGTAAGCCAAACAAATGACAACTTCTGGTTGATTCAAGCATTTAATTTCATGCAAAATGACTTACCACTATAGAAGGGAATTGATCTTACGGAGGGAATAAAAGGAATTTGAATGTAATTTGTGTTGCCAGGATAATAATGACATTGATCAGAGTTAAAGACAAAAGAGCACTAAGGGGCTGAGGTCGAGAAAAAGTTAAATATGCTCTTGAAAGAATAGAAAGTAGGTGGAGATCAAGTAAAGTAATTACTCCTTAGCGCAAATTTTGTGAGTGAAAAGTGTAAGAAATCATAACCTGGATAAGACAGGGTAAAAACATTGCTAATATCAATCCGGGAAAAGTACGCTTAAGCTTCCTTAGAATACCAAGACTTCTGCATATCTTCATTTAATTCAGATCAATGGGGCAAACACAAGACAGGTCACTTGAAATCTGCATTTATTGCTGATTGACCTGTCTCAAAAGTTTTCAAACTCTCCAACAAATAAAATGATAAATAAGCTTCTATGTGTTATAGATGTGACTCTAATAAAGTTTATGGGCTCAGCCTCAATTTTTGGTCAAGTGACACTTGGAAACACTGCCAAAAAAAGCTCATAAGGCTCATATAGATTTTTTTTTGGGGGGGGGGGAAGACTGCATATATTATCTTTGGTTTCCAAAATGGCAATTTTAAGCTGATACTTTAAAAAATTCCGACTAAATTGCTTGCTAGATTTACTTTTCCTTTACTAATTATTTCCCCTGTTTTAATTGATTTAACAAGTAGAGTTGCGACAATGAGTCAAACTTTAGCGTGAAGAGTGAGGCGTTGAGGAGGGGACAACCCCTTTCACATACGGAGTAATTTCTGTTCGTTTTATGTTTAATGTCGCTCTTTTCTTTCAGTTATAAAAACTTTTTTTTTATTTATCTGTATAAGCTGATTCTTGTGATGCATCGATTGGTATCAAAATTCTATTTTTTAGAGTTTCGGTTACTACTGAGCCGGGTCGCTCCTTACTTAGAGTTCGTTACCACGAACTCTTCAATAAATAAGAATTTTTCTACCGTCCAATGGTTAGCTAACAGTTTTATTTAGATGCTGGAAACAAAACTGCTAGCTAATAAATCACAGAAAATTATTCAGTGGGTAGGGAACAGACGAGAAAATATTCTTAAAAAAGGTCAAATGAGTTGAAACTTTCAAGGATTACTTGCAAAGGCAAGAGAACCTCAAAGCAGAAGAAAAAAAGTTAGTGAATGGTTTGGTAAAGTTAGAAAAGTCAAAAAGTTTTGCTCTCAAATTTTTGGTAAAATTTTTGCCAAAATAAAGTATTTCTGATGGATTTCTTATATTTTATTGTCCTAAAAATAGTATTTCTGATGTTGTTCAGTAGTTAAAATTTCTACTTTGATACATTTTTGCTAGTCTACTCTGATACATTATCTGGTTTTAAATATTACTCTTCATAGTCTCAAACAATCTCCAACAATGATTCGATTTGTTAAAAATTTTGTTAATGACTATTGTTTAGACAATAGAAACGTGATTGTTGAAAAGTCTTTGACTAGTAGTTTGGTTTAGACGAAAGAAAAACTAGCCGTTCATCATTTCCTGACAAAACGAGGCATTAAGGAACATAATAAGAGCCTTATGAGCTTTTTTTTTGCAGTGTTTCCAAGTGTCACTTGACCAAAAATTGAGGCTGAGCCCATAAACTTTATTAGAGTCACATCTATAACACATAGAAGCTTATTTATCATTTTATTTGTTGGAGAGTTTGAAAACTTTTGACTCTTTACAGTCATAACCATGGTTATGACTGTAAAGAGTATAAGAAAAAGGCCGATAAGAGTCTGATAAGGTTTTGACTGATTTTTGTTTAGATAAATACGTTTATTAGTTTAGAACCAAGAATATTGTTTTAAATTTTGACATATCTGTTGATTAGGAGGAATACCAACTGACTTTTACGGTACAAAGTTTTATTATTGTGTATTTGAATTCAGACATTGCAGACAATAGATTGCATTAGAACATGTTGAATTCTATTTGTGGTAAAATTGGATAATTACGGTTCTTGCAAAGGGGAAACTATACCCAAATAAAAAAAAACGTTAAAAAAAATAACTTTTCAAAAACTCGTAAATACCTTATCATAGGAAGCGTATTAGTGCTGCCTAAACAAAGAACAGTGTGGGCACACTATATTATTTTTTGTTTTTTTTTAGAGAAGGGAACTTTGAGTAGAAGGAGTTGTCACAAAAACTTCTAACGAGGCTAATTCAATTAGAAATTGCAAGTTTTAGTGCCCTTTTTATAGTGAAAAATGAGTGGAGGGCGACCAACCCCCCTCCAGACCCGTCATTTCCCCAACTACATGCAATAAAAATTTTAAGGTGCCATTTTTGTTCAGCGTAGTTGAAACTTCATATATCAATGTTTTTGAAGATAACCACAATCCCCCCCTCCCACAGCCCAGCCCATAGGGCAAAGGTTGTAAATTGTGCCTCAAGGGTATATGACTTTTTATGGAAAGAGTGGTCACATAAACTTCAGAAGGGGCTTATTAAAATGGACGTCAGAAGTTCTAGTGCCCTTTTAAAAGTGAAAGTGACTGAAGGGTAATTAGCCCCGCCCCCCCACACCTCTCACCCTAATTGTCCAAAATGTATCCGACCGAAATTTTGATACATTTGCCATTTGTTCAAAAACAATCCAAAGATCACATAACAAGGTCTTTGGATTTGACACGGCCCCCAGAGTCTGGGGACAAAGGTTGTAAGCAGTAAATTATGCCCCAGGGGCAAATAAGGTTCTTAAGAAAGGGATGGCTGCATAAAATTGAGAATAGGTTCCTTTGATTGGAAATATGAAGCTATAATTCTCTTGAATTATTCAAAAGTAATGGAGGGCAATTAGACCAGGAACATCGTTTTGGGGTGGCAAGGGGGGGAAGTTAACCCCCCTAATAATGTGGAGAAAAAATGTTATACATCCCTGGCCCTTTGACTACCCAAATATAGACCCCTCTTGCCCCCCAATAAAAATGTTGGAGATAGAAATAAAGAGATAGCCGTTTTGTTCACAATAATCCAAAGAGCATAAACAATATCTTCAGGGTGGATACAACCGCCTAGAGGTTCAGGGCAAGGATTGGAAGCTATGGCCAAAGGCATATAATTTTTTTATAGAATGGGTAGTCTTACAAACTTTGGGTCAGATGAGGCTCATTTGATTGTAAGTTAGAAGCTCCAGTACTCTTTTTAAGAGTCAAAAATGAATAGAGAGCAGCCAGCCCCTGGCCCATAAGCCTATTTTTCCCAAAAACACATCCGATCAAGATTTTAAGAGAGGCATTCTGCATAATTAATTAAAAAAAATTCCACAAAATAAGTTTTTCAAAGAAAAGTAAAGAACTCAATTAAACAAAAAATGAGCAAAATTAAATAAAATATTCTACCAAGCGTGAAACTGCCAAAAATCAACATCGATAAATAAATGAAACCTAAAACGAACAAAAATTACAATAAATAACTGAGGCAAACTTAAAACGAGCAGAAATTAATATAAGTTGGGCTCAAAACCCCCATATCTTCCCAAGGCCAGAACAAAATTTGCACTTTACTGAAAAAAATACAAATGTTTTTACATTTACAACTTTAATAAGTCAAATAATATAAACATTTTGATTACTAAATATCACTATATGTATATTAAACTGACAATGCAAATTTATTTGTATTTTTTTTTTAGTAAAGTGTAAATTATTTTCTGGCCTTGGGAAGGCATAGTGGTTTTGAGCCCAACTTACGTTAATTTCTGCTCTTTTTGAGTTTGACTTGGTTATTTATTGTAATTTCTGTTCGTTTTGGGTTTCATTTATTTATCGATGCTGATTTGTGGTAGTTTTGCGCTTGGTGGTATTATTTGATTTCATTTCTACTCATATTTTGTTTAATGGAGTTCTTTACTATTCTTTGAAATATTTATTTTGTGGAAAAAGTTTCTTTAATTAATTCCTGCTCGTTTTATATCGACATTGTCTTTTCAGTGAAAAAGAAAATAATACTTTAAATCTGTTCGTTTTTCTAGGACTTTATAGTTTGGTATAAAGTCTTATACCAAATGGTATAAAATCTTTATAGTTTTGTATAAAGTATAAAGTATTGCTAATTGTATGCTGGAGAAAAATTTTCAGCAATTTTTAACAACATACACCCTTTTAAAAATCTGGACACAAATACTAGTGTTTAATTTAGTTTCTTACCTCCTCTAGTTGACCTGAAATGGAAAACTTGATACCATTCGCAGAAAATTCTGCTTACTTTCTTTGATATCTTGGATACACTTATGCTATTTTGACTTGGTTAAATTTAAAGAGCAGAAATAGCCCCTAAAGTTTGAACATAATACCCTCAGTCGTTCTTGGGATACTGCTGAGATGCCTTACACAGTGCATTTTGATTTAATTTTAAGGCAACATTTAGTTTTTAAACATAATAGGTAAATGGGAGGGTGGGCGTGGGAGGGAGATTAGTTGCCCTCCAATCACTTTCGACTTTTAAAAAGGGCATCAAACCTTTCTATTTTCAATCGAATGAGCCCTTTTCGAAGTTCCTACGACAACTCCTTCGATACGAAATGCCCTGGTCTAAACAGCAACAACAACAAAAACGTTATAGATTATACCCACATAGATATTTACTATAAAAATGTCAAGCCTTCCAATCACTTCGACTATTAAAAAGAGCACTAGACCTTTCGATTTCCAATCGAATGAACCATTTTTGAGTTTTCACGACAGCGCTTTTATAAACACCTTATGTGCTCCCGGGGCATAAATTATAACCCTTACCCAAAGGGCAGTGAGGGTGGTTGTCATCCTCTAAGACATAATTTCCAGAACTTCCAACTACGTTAACCAAAATAGCTATCTCAAAATATTGATTGGATGTGTTTGGGAAACTGGTGGGTGTGAGAGGGGCGTTAGTCGCTCTCCAATCAATTCCATCTATTAAAAAGGCACTAGCCCTTTCAATTTCCAATCAAATTAGCCTTTTTGAAGTTTTTACGACAACACTTTCAATAAAAACCTTATATGCCCCCAGGGCATAACTTACAACCCTTGCACTGAGGGATGGGGGGTTGTCATCCTCAATGACCTAATTTCCAGAACTTTATACTACTTGAACACAATGGCTATCTGAAAATTTTGATTGGCTGTGTTTGGGGGAATGGTGAACCTGTGAGGGTGGTGAGTTACCCTCCAATCACTTTTGACTATTAAAAAAGGAACTAGCCCTCTCAATTTCCAATTGAATGAGCCCCTTTTGGAGTTTTCATGACAACTCTATCTATAAGAACCTTAAATGCCCCCAGGGCATAACTTACAACCTTTGCACTGGGGGCTCTGGGGGGTTTGTCATCCTTAAATACATAATTTCCAGAACTTTCAACTACGTTGAACAAAATGTGAAATTTTTATAACAACTTTCTATATAAACCTTATATGTCCCCAGGGTATAACTTACAACCCTTGCACTGGGGGCTCTTAGGGGGTTATCATCTTAAAAGACCTAATTTCCAAAACTTTCGACTACTTTGAACAAAATGAGTATATTAAAATTTTGATTAGATTTGTTTGGAAAAATGGTGTGCGTGAGAGAGTAATTAGTTCCCCTTCAATCACTTTTGAAAAGAGGTACTAGCCCTTAGGGTAAAAGGGTACTAGCCCTTTCAGTTTCCAATCGAATGAGGTCTCTATGATGTTTTTACAACATCACTTTCTATAAAAACCTTACATGCCCCCAGGGCATGACTTATAACCTTTGCCCTGAGGGCTGTGGGGGGGAGGTGTTTTCATCCTTGAAGATCTAATTTCAAAACTTTCAACTACGTTGAATAAAATGGCTATCTAAAATTTTTGATTGGATGTGTTCGGGGAAAAGGTGGGCGTGTGAGGGGGGTTAATTGCCCTCAAATTACTTTCGACTATTAAAAAGGGCACTAGCCATTTGAATTTCCAATCGAAAAGTTTTTCAAGTTTCAGTAGGAGCCCTTCTCTAATTTCAGAGCTAACAAGATCACGTGTCTATTTCTAGGCCAATCAGAGAGCTAGATTACTACCGGGACGAGGTGACATCACTTGACCTCCATGAATTTAGCTTGAAATTTACGTAATGGACTATTGTATAATTGATATAGACAGGAATTACGTTGAACCTATAGAGCTTCGATTGTGTAAGAATTCATGAGAGAAAAATCAATAAGCTTCACAGGAATTTAAATTTATCTGTGTATAGTTGTCGATACACGAAAGAACCTTCAGAAATTACTTTTAGGGTTTATTTGGGTGAAACAGATTGAGATATCTTAGGGATTATTTGAACAGGAAAAAGTTAGAATTTATAGATTGTGGTCTCTATAATACACAAGTTCCGATATTCAATATAGAGTCTCCATTAAGTGTTATAAATGTGTAAGAAAAAATTTATCAGAACATCTTTCAGACCTAATCTTTTAGAGTTAAACAACTGAAAGAACTGGAGGTTCAATTCTGACACTTTTTGGCTTAACATTATCACATATGACATGTAGAATAATATCTTTTTAAAAGTTCCCCATGGCCTAAATTTTCCTGATTATGACTTCTTTATTTACTAACCTTAGACACTTCCACTTCATCTATTAATGCAAACGTCCAGCAATAAAATTAATATTAAAAAGAAAATTATCAACACTTTAAAAATTAAACACATCGAAACTTTTTTACTTACTTAAAGCTCTTGCTCAGCAGCGTCGCCAGCGTAGAGGGAACCAGTCGTCAGTGCCGTCAGTCTTCTCCAGAGTGGTTGGTTCAGAGCGAGGGTTGTCACTTCAACCGGGTTGATGTTTCTGGAGGCGAGCCGATCACGGATGACGTCCGCCCATCTGGTGCGTGGTCTTCCCCTAGGACGCCTCCAGCCGTTTGCAGCTGGGTCGAAATCGAAGATGAGCTGGGCGGGTGTTTGGGCAGGCAGACGGAGCAGATGACCATACCAACGTGGCGAGAGATATTCAAGCTGCTTGGACAGGGGTGGGAGTTTGAAGGACCTGAGGATTTCCGAATTTCGTACCCTGTCGGGCCATCGGGAGTGTTCGATATTTTGGAGGTGTTTCGTCTGGATGGCATCTACCTTCATCGTCTGTGTCTGAGTCAGCGACCAAGTCTCGGCAGAATAGAGCATAACGCTGGCAACCAAAGTAGAATATATTCGTGCTTTGGTGAGACGGCTGATCTGGGGTTTATGGAAGACTGTTTTTAGAAGGCGACCGAAGACAGAGTTTGCTTTTGCCGCTCTTGCTAATATTTTGGCATCTAGGTTTCCGTTTGAGCAGACAATTGAACCAAGGTAGGTAAATTGCTTGACTACCTCTACAGTCTGGCCACAAATTTCCAAAGATGACAGGGGTTTGGACGGCGTTTTCTCAACGGGCATTATCTTGGTCTTCGACCAATTTATTTTCAGACCGAGTTTCTCAGCAGCAGAGGCCAGTGTTTCCAGTGTAGTTTTAGGTCACTAATGTTTTCGCATATTAGCGCCACGTCGTCGACGAAGTCGACGTCTGAAAGAACTCTTCCAGCAAAGCCTATGCCAAACGGCTGCACCTGCTGTGTTTTATTCAGAATGTGGTCTATTACACAGTTAAAGAGCTCAAATGCAGCGGCACATCCTTGCCGGACACCATTTTTAATTTTGAAATATCCAGAAGGCCGTCCATTTAAGATCACCGCACTTTCAGTGTTATTATACAGCTCTTTGAGGAGACGGTCGATTTTCGTGGGTACGCCAGCAGACTGGAGGATTAGCCATAGTGACTGCCTATCGACAGTGTCGAAGGCAGATCGAAAATCGACAAAGGCAATGTACGCCTTCCCCTTATATTCAAGAGTTTTCTCTACTAGCTATCTAATCGTATGGATTTGCTCGGTGGTGGACCTGCCTGGCATGAAGCCAGCTTGCTGGGGGCGACGCAGGGCATGGAGGTATCTTGTTGCCCGTTTGAAAAGCAGCATAGCGAAGAGCTTTCCAGGAACTGAGAGTAAAGTTATGCCACGATAATTGCTACATTCTACTTTGCTCCCCTTCCTCTTGTAGATTGGCACAAGTAGGCCCTTTTTCCAGTCAGAGGGGATTTTTTCAGAGTGCCACACAAGGTTAAACAGCATTTGTAGCCAGAGGATCATGGCTGGACCCCCATTTTTAAGGAATTCCGATGTTAGACCACATATTCCTGGCACTTTGTTATTCTTTAGCTTGCGGGTGGCAGCTTTCATCTCCTCAATGTAAATTCAGGACCATCAGGAGCAGGTATGGTAGTAGCCGCAGCAGCCGCTAGCTCATGGTCCGTCTGGTCTGGTGGATCTGAGTTGAGCAGTTTCTCAAAGTAGTCCTCCCACTGGCGGAGGTATTGTGATTGGTCGTAGATATTCTCACCGCTAGCGCTTCGAAGGTATGGCGTAGTTTGAGTGTGCTGACCTGACAAATCACGAAGAATCTTGTAGGTGGCTCCACTGTCCTTTTTCTTGGTGGCCTCTTGCAGTTCGAATGCCTTGCTGTCAATAAAAGCCTTGCGGTCTTTATGTAACATGGAATTGCGCTCATTGTTTAGCAGTCTGTATGTAGCGATGTTCCCGCCAAGACGTGCTTCTCGCCTGAGCTCTATGATGGCAAGGGAGTGATTACTGATCCAGTCCTTTTTCTTCCGTTGCCTCATTCTAACAACGTCAGTTGCTGCCGCAAGAGTGTTCTCTTTGAAGGACTTCCATGCAACTTCACTATCATTGCATTGGCCAAGGACCTTAAATCTGTTTGATATCTCCACATGGAACCGCTCAGCCAGAGCGAGGTCCTGCTGGATGCGACCGGCATCAATTTTCCGAGAAGACTGGCTGTTCTTCATAGCTTTGAGGCGGAGCTTAATTTTGGCTGCTACCAGCCGGTGGTCGGTGTTCCCGAGCTCGGCGCCACGGTAGGTGCGGCAATTCTGGACAGACGACAGCCATCGTCGACGTATGATGATGTAGTCGAGCATCTTCTTTGTTGATCCATCATTGCTATACCAGGTGTACTTGGCTATATTTGGTCTCTGGAACCATGTGTCCGCAATCGTTAGATTATGGGCCAGACAACAATTCAGCAGCCTCTCTCCATTATCGTTTAGGCTATCCACTGTAACAGGTCCAACAGCGAGATCCCACAGGCCTGATTCGTTTGAAACACTTGCATTCAAGTCTCCTAGGAGGAGAAGGTAGTCATGGGGAGGTACAGAAGATAGTTCAGAACTAAGCAAGTTATAGAAATCGTCTTTGTCTTCTTCATCAGCGTCGTTTGTGGGGGCATAGCACGTAATGACAGTTATTTTGCCGTGCTTCCCATCGAGTCTTGCGGTCAAGAGTCTAGGCGATACTGGTTTGAATGACAGGAGGGCCCTACGTGCAGCACTGTTCAGTACTAGGCCAACACCTCCTCTTCTTGGGGCTACCGCCAGACCACAACAATATGCGTCCTTCACCTATGTCCTCTTCACCATGTCCAGGGAGGTGTGTTTCGGTGACTCCAGCTATTGTGACTTTATATTTTTTTAGTTCTTTTGCTAAAAGAAGCTTCGAAACGGGTTGGTTCAGCGTCAGGACGTTCCAGGTGGCCAGATTGGTGCCACCTTGGTCAACGATGTTCAGAGGGGATTTTCCTTGGGCGGTCCGACGTCGATACGGGGTTTGGGATGATATATCCGAGGCTGAATTTCTGGTTTCATTCGTAGCAATAGAAGTTTCAGGAGGAGGGCTACCAACCCAACCGTCCCTAGATGCATTTGGTTCTCTGGTGGCTAGCCAGGTATTGAGAGGCACGTTAAACACCTATTTTCAAACACATTTTTTACCGACTAAATTAAACAAGTAAACACAGTTTGAAGACGTTCATGAAACGTTGAATTGTTCTTTGTTCCGAAGTAATGCGCGAACTTTAGATACTTAAATTAAATTTTAGATGAAACTAAAGAGTTTAAACTGCGTTCATTTAAGCCTTTTTTCATATTTTTTATTATTTTTGCCGATCGAGTTCAGAAGAACGTTTGAGGTGAAGTTTTATTTTTCAGATGAGTTTGAAAAAAGTTATTAATTGAAATGAAGGCAGATAGTTTGTCACTGGGCCAAAGAAAAAATTTTATCGGGAGGGGAAGTCAGCGTAGGGATATTAAAAGGATCATTATTTTTGTTACAAGTAGTTTTTTTTAATTTATGGGGTATCACCTACAGGTTCAATATACGTTTCATCTTTTGAATCAGTTCCATAAAATAAATCATCATGTTCTCTCTCTTGATACTAGACTTACTCTCTTCATATAGTTCATAAGCAGCATAATAATCATTATCCATTTTTGAGTCATACAAAATTTCTACTTTGAAAGTAGTTAAGGTATAGAATAAATGGTTTACCAAAAAAACCATAAACACTATTACTACGACTACTAACAACCCGCTTGTTTTATCAAGAAAATATCTGAAAATGTTTAAGGTATAGTACAAATGGTTTGCAAAAACACGATAATACTACTAGTACTAACAACGTACTGCACTACTAAGCCACCTGTGGTAAAAAAAAGTACGCTTTTATCAAGAAAATAATAAAATATTAATAAACTATAGTATGAATGGCATGCAAAAACATGAACATGCTACAGATACTAGCAACTCGCTGCATTATAAGGACACTTGAGGTCAATAGAGCTACGTTTTATAAAGAAAATATCTAAAAATGTTAAGGTATAGTATAAAAGGTTTGCAAAAAAAACATGAAAATAGAACTACTACTAACAACTCACTTTAACATAAAGACGCCTGAGGTCAATACAGATACATTTATCAAGAAAATATCTGAAGATGTTTAGGATGTAGTATGAAAATCTTGCAAAAACATTACAATACTACTAGTACTAACAAATTACTGCACTACTATGCCACCTGTGATCAAGAAAAGTGCGTTTTATCAAGAAAATATATTATAAAATTTTAGAATATTTATAAATTATAGCATGAATGGTATGCAAAAAAATACTACTGCTACTAGCAACTTGCTGCATCATAAGTACACCTGAGGCCAGGATGGCTTGCAAAAAGATGAAAATAAAACTACTACTAACAACTCATTGTAACATGAAGACACCTGAGGTCAATAGAGATACGTTTTATCAAGAAAATATCTGAAAATTTTTAAGGTATGGTACAAATGGATTGAAAAAAAATATGAAAATTGAACTACTACTAACAACTCACTCATTTTATCAAGAAAGTATCTGAAAATGTTTAAAATATAGCACAAATGGATTGCAAAAAACATGAAAATAGAACTACTACTACTAACTACTCACTTTAACATATAGCCATCTGAGGTCAATACAGATACGTTTTATCAAGAAAATATTTGAAAATGTTTAAGGTATATTATGAATAGCTTGCAAAAAACATGAAAATAGAACTACTACTAACAACTCACTGTAGCACAAAGCCACCTTAGGTCAATAGGTAATTATTTAGCCTTGGCCCCCTCATAAGTAGACATGTTAAGAAAACAATTCTTACTTTAAAATATGTATAATGATCCTAGTTCTTATATTATCCAAGGGGAGAAGCTTTATCATCAAGTCTTTCCTCTAAAAATCCTCAAAACTGAAAAAGTTCCCAAATATCACCACGTTTTGAATTCAATGCTTAAGTCTTTGGAAATTGCCGCTGTAAACTGCAACCAAATAAGTTGTTTTATAGATAGCGTTTAGCACGTGTATAACACGTGTGTCAAAAAACGTGTTTAAACAAAAAGTAGTGGTATATTGAGATTATAGAAATTGTGATTTCTGTTATAAATCATGCCATTAACAAACCCTAACCTAACAGTGTTAGGTTTTCAGGTTAGGCTATTAATATTTTGTATTTACGCCACTGCTATTTGCCCTTCGCCACTGCTATTCGCCTTTCGCCACTGCTATTAATATTTTGTATTTACGCCACTGCTATTCTCCCATTGCCACTGCTATTCCCCCTTTGCCACTGCTATTTAAAAATAAAAATAAAATAATAAGACCAGCATGAATGCTATCTATAAAAGAACTTATTAGGTAGCAATTTAAAGCTGCAATTTAAAAAGACTTAAGCATTGAATTGAAAGCGTGGTGATATTTGCAAACTTTTTCTCTTTTGAAGATTTTTAGAGGAAAGACTTGATGATAAAGGTTCTCCCCTTGGATAATATAAGAACTAGGATCATTATACATATTTTAAAGTAAGAATTGTTTTCTTAACATGTCTACTTATGAGGGGGCCAAGGCTAAACAATTACCGGTCAATATAGATACGTTTTATCAAGAAAATATCTGAAAATTTTAAACTATAGTATGAATGTAATACAAAAACATGAAAAAACTACTACTACTAACAACTCACTGCAAAAAAAAGGACACCAGAGGTCAATATAGTTACGTTTTATCAAGAAATTTTTTAAAATGTTTAAGTAATAGTACAAATGACTCGCAAAAAACATGAAAATAGAACTGGTACTAACAACTCACTGCAACATAAAGACACCTGAGGTCAATAGGGATACGTTTAATCAAGAAAATATCTGAATATGTTTAAAGTATCGTAAAAATGGATTGCAAAAAATATGAAAATAGAACTACTACTAAAAACTCACTCGTTTTATCAAGAAAATATCTGAAAATATTTAAGGTATAGTACAAATGGATTGCAAAAAAAACTTGGAAATAGAACTACTACTGACAACTCACTGTAACATAAAGACACCTGAGGTCAATACGAATACGTTTTATTAAGAAATCATCTGAAAATTTTTAATGTATAGTACAAATGGATTGCAAAAAACATGAAAATAGAACTACTACTAACAACTCACTGTGACATAAAGCCACCTGAAGTCAATACAAATGCGTTTTATCAAGAAAATATCTGAAAATGTTTAAGGTATAGTATGAAATGCTTGCAAAAACTCGTTAGCATTACTAGTACTAACAACTTAATGCACTACTAAGCCACCTGAGGTCAACAAAAGTACGTTTTTTTTAGAAAATATTTGACAATTTATAGATTATAGTATGAATGGCATGCAGAAACATGAAATTACTACTACTACTAACAACTTTCTGTAACATAAGGACACCTGAGGCCGATACAGCTACGTCTTATCAAGAAAATATTTGAAAATCATTAAGGTGTAGTACAAATGGCTTGCAAAAAAACATGAAAATAGAACTACTACTAACAACTCACTTTAACATAAAGACACCTGATGTAAATACAGATACCTTTTTATCAAGAAAATATCTGGAAATGGTTAAGGTATAATATGGAAGGCATGCAAAAACACATTAAAATTACTAGAGCTAACAGCTTACTGCACTACTAAGCCACCTGTGGTCAACAAAAGTACGTTTTATTAAGAAAATATTAGAAAAGTTATAGATTATAGTTTGAATCGCCTGCAAAAACATGAAAATACTACTACTACTAGCAACTCGCTGCATCATAAGAACACCTAAGGCCAATACAGCTACGTTTTATCAAGAAAATATCTGAAAATGTTTAAGGTATAGTACACATGGCTTGCAAAACATGAAAAAAGATCTACTACTAACAACTCACTGTAATATTAAGACACCTGAGATCAATACAGATACGTTTTATCAAGAAAATATCTGAAATGTTTAAAGTATAGTACAAGTGGATTGCAAAAGACATGAAAATAGAACTACTATTAACAACTCGTTGTAACATAAAGCGACCTGAGGTCAATACATATACATTTTATCAAGAAAATATTTGAAAATGTTTAAGGTATAGTATGAATAGCTTGCGAATAACATAAAATAGAACTACTACTAACAACTCACTGTAAAAAAAGGCCACCTGAGGTCAATGCAGATACGTTTTATCAAGAAACTATCTAAAAATTTGTAGGGTGTAGCATGAAAGGTTTGCAAAAACAAGATAATACTACTAGTACTAACAACTTACTGCACTACTAAGACACCTGAGGTCAACAAAAGTACGTTTTATCAAGAATATATTAGAAAAATTCTAGATTATAGTATAAATGGCATTCAAAAACATGAAAATGCTACTACTACTAACAACTCATTGCAATATAAGGACTCCATGAGGCCAATAGAGCTACGTTTTATTAAGAAAATATCTGAAAATGTTTAAGGTATAGTACAAAAAGATTGCAAAACAGATGAAAATAGAACTGCTACTAACAACTTACTGTAACATAAAGCCACCTGAGGTCAATACAGATAAATTTATCAAAAAAATATCTGAAAATGTTTAATGTATAGTATAAATAGCTTGTAAAAACACGATAATGCTACTAGTACTAAAAACTTACTGCACTACTAAGCCCTATGTGGTCAACAAATTTATGTTCTATCAA